>NC_085137.1:514177633-514465610 GCF_035046485.1 Aedes albopictus | reverse complement strand
ATGCGTCGAAAAGTGATTCCGCTCGTTACTAGGGTGAATGGGTTCGGTTTCGGTTTCATGATTTGTAAGTGAAACATCAACCGACAAAAGAGATAAATGCAGGACGAAAACTGGTTCGTGCACCCCAGCCAACAGAAGTGCTTAGGGGTTTCGATTAAGTAAATTTGAGGTTTTATGGGCGAGAATTTACAGTTGTCGCTTTGGATAAAGGCGAACAAAAAGGGAAGAATCTCCTCGGAGGGATGAAAAGATGTATGATTATTTGACAGATTGGGTTTTTCCATTCTGTTGAAATCGCGCCGTGTGTGTTTGTGTCCTTTTGGCTGTTTTCTAGAGTGGCAGGGATTGACGTCTTGGCGACAACCTCTCTGTCCATTTTTTTCTGCACCCCTTGATAATAAAAAGAAGAACGATGGAAAATTTTGCAACTAGGGTTGCCTCGGACTGCGTCATCGACGTGGTCGTCAAAGTAGGCGAGCGAACGGCAGGGAAACGGCTCCGTGAGAAAGTCATTCATGCTTGGTAGGCTGTGCTGAATAAGGACGAAGACCGGAAAGGCACAGCCAACTGAGCACTAGTCACTTTGCTGTGCGTCGTCGTTTATTAGCGAGAGAATCAGCAGAAGCCAGCGGTGAAATCTTGCAATGTGATCAATCACATCAACTGACTGGCCTGGCTGCCTGGCTGAGGAGTGGAGTAAAAGCAAACATACCCACTTTTGCGCATAATGTGTATATCTGCGTGGGGGAAGTCTGAGGACAGGGGACAGCCATTTCGCCGCAAGAGAATACGATTGAGACGACAGCATCAATTTATCAACGAACGCTCAGGAGGATTTTGTGCTAGATCCACTCCTCCTTGTCATATTTGTGTCGTAGTGACGGCAATGGCAAGCCACCGCGAGCACAATAAAGCCAGGCCAGGATGATGGCCAAGGAAAACTTCCCTCCTTCTCCTCGGGGTTGCTTGTTGAAGTCGAAGTCGTATTGTGTTGAAAGCTTGTCTTTCACTCACGTTGTTATACTCGATGGTTGTTCGGTCTCGGGAATGATGGACGGACGGCGAGGTCGACTCGACACACACCCAAGCAGAGTGAAGGCACTCAACCACATCCACATCCAAACAACGGCGCCCGTTCGACCTCCGAGGGAAAGCGTGAAAGAAGGGAATTACCTTGTACCACCAACAGCCAACAGTTCTAAAAATATTTGACATTTATGCGACCACGCAAATCGGTTTTACCGATATACGATACAGGGGTATACGGTGGATGAAACGGACGCTAGCTTGAAAGGGAATCAAGGACGAAGTAGGCGACGACGACGACAGGGTGAAAGTTTTGCAATTTGCAATGAAGTAAAATTACATAAATTGGCGCTGGCATCTTTGAAAATAGAATCCACTTGAGTGTTTTGCGCTCAAGGTAGGAGATGTGTTTTTATGAATCGTTTATCAAGAGAGAATTTATTAGATTTTGTTTTATTTATGCTTTCTTTTTTCTTCTTCTAACGATATGTTTGAATTGGAGCAGAGCTGCCTTCTCAGCTTCTATGAGCTTCTCCATACGTACGAATGACATTAGTAAGACTTTACCTAACCAATGTAAACATCTATTTTGGATGTAAACATGTGACGTCGTTCTTATCGTTTGATGTGGAGTACTAGATCACTTATGAACAATTTGAATTGCGTCATCAAAAAGCTGTCAGATTTATATCAGAATACATATATCATCTTTTGTACACCGTAGAATTTACGATATTTCCCTAATAATGGGTCGTTTGGCAATTTTTCATGGATCATGGAGACGCATGGTTGTTGATGCCAATGATAATGACATTTTAACCCATGTCACACCATGCATTTATGAACCAACTTTTATTTTACACCAAAATTTGAATGGAGATTTTATAAAGAAAAAAAAAACTATAAAAGTTTTCTCTATTTTTTTCCAAGAGCTCCTACAAGAACTTTTTTATCTTTAAAAATAAAAAAAATACTCAAAGAATCTATTAACCGAGGATTGTTTCTGATTATAAGTTACTTTCACAGTGAATTCAACAGAGAGTTCCATTTTGTTTTGCTCCAGTGGTTCTAGCTGCGATTGTTAAGAAAGTTTAGGTCAGAGATATCAAATGGCTTCTATAGGAACTTTGTGGACTGTTTCTAAGTTTTTTTCTTGAAAATGTTTAGAAAATCACTATCTTCATCATTCATCAAATACCATGAAATACTTTTCAAACTCTATGTTTGATCCCTTCAGGTATTGCATATATAATGTTGTAATACAGATTAACACCTATGAAAACTGTTTGGAAGTATAACGAAAACAGTTCGTCTCAGGTTTCTCTAGAATTTTGAGAGAATGCAGAAAGAATACCTCTTGAAATTCCTACCGGAGTTTTTCCAAAAAAAATCAACTAGGAGCTCCTCCGGAGATTCTCCATTGATTCCTTTGGGACTCAGGCAACTCACTTGTCACAGATGAGCCACGACAGTGCAGGTTTTCGTTACGCAGCAGTCATTAGGACTTACTTTTAACAAATACATACTTACTTGCTAGAAGTAAGTCACAGTGACTTCTGCGCAACAAAAACCTGTGCTGCCGTTACTCTTCTGTGACAAATGTGTTACTTGGGGGATTTTAATGAGAAGTTCCACCAGGAATAGCTTCAAGAGTTATTTATAAAAATTCCTCCAGAAGTTCGTTCAAGGGTGCCTTTAAGGATTTGTTCTGGGATACTTTCGGGATATCCCATGAGATTTTTCTCTGTAACCTTTTAGATTTTCTTTATCTTGGATATTTCTTGAAATTCCATAAGATGTGACACATAAATGAGTTGCTGACCGCTGACATTACTCCAGGAGCTCCTTTAGAGTTTCTCCGGAAGCTCCTTCTGGGAAATCTTCAGAAATTGGAGTTCCGCAAGAAATTCGTTCTAGGTGTTACCAACGATATCCTCACGAAACTCGTCCAGGAGTTTTTTCTGAGATTTACTTATTATTAATTTTAACTTCAAGGTTTGAAGAAGGGCTGAGGGTTTTTCTGTTTTTTTTTTCTGAAATTTCTCCAGAATTTCATCTTGAACTTGTTTTTACTCTGAGGTCCCCCAGAAGTTATTCTGTGGAAAAAAATGTAGTATTCCATCAGGATTAACTTCTGAACTCCTTCAAAGAGTTCCTTCTAACATTCTTTCAGCAAATTCTTAAGAAAATCTCCATGTACTTTCTGGGAGTCATCCCGGAATTTCTCAAGAAGTTTTTTCAGGATTTTCTTCTAGAACTCCTGTTCAGATTCATATAGGAGTTTCTTGTGATAAACTTGCAGGGCTTCTGTTTTGGAAATCTCCAGGAGTTAGTTCTGGGAACTCTCGAAAAGTTTCTGTTGTTTTTTTTTTCAAGAGTTGTTTTTTTTTTCAGAAAATCCGTTCGGAATTCGTTCACGGATTCTTTTACGGGTTACTTCTGGGATACCTTTGGGAAACCTAATGAGATTTTTCTCTGTAATCTTTTGAAATTTTCCCTGAACTATTTTAAGGTTATTTGAAGGGGTTCATTCTGAGATATTTTCATAAACATTTCTGGGATTCCTCTGGGTAACCTCAGAATATTCCCCTCTTGGAATTCCATGACATACAGGGGATACTCAAAATAACTGGGACAGGTAAAATTTTCACTTTTCATAAAATGTTCAACTCGCTGTAACTTTTTGAAAAGGGCATCAAATATTCTCAAATTTTTACTGTAAGTTCATCAACTAGTTGTGTATCAGTAGTCCAATTTTGGAGAAGATCGGACCATTGTTCACGGAGTTATAAAGATTCTAGGAAAAGGTAAAATTATCCGATAGCCAACTTTGAGCTTTTATATCTCCGGATTCAATGAACTGATTGCAATGAAATTTTGACCATTCATGACTTATATGATGAACTCTTAAAAACGTTTAACTTAACTTTAAATTTTTAACAAGAGAAAAAGTTATAACGATTTCATTCATTTCACGATTTTTTAGTAAATTCATCAATTTCTAATATGCATCCCATTACTTTCTCAATTTATTAGCGGCTATGTTGTAACTTTCCTTCAAAACACATTTATATATAAGCCATTTAGAGGGAAATTAATTGAACTATAATTTGCATCTTGAATTTTGAAACGATGTTGAAGTTTTGGATAATTTGGTGTTTTATTAGAAAAATAATCTAATCGTTATAATTTTCTTCCTTGTTAAGAATTTTAAGTTAAGTCAAAGGTTTTTCATAGCTCATTATACAAGTCATGAATGGTCAAAATTTCATTGCATTCGGTTCATTGAATCCGGAGATATAACGGCTCAAAGTTGGCTATCGGATAATTTTACCTTTTCCTAGAATCTTTATAACTCCGTGGACAATAGTCCGAACTTCTCCAAAATTGGACTACTGATACACAACTAGTTGATGAACTTACAGTAAAAAATTGAGAATATTTGATGCACTTTTCGAAAAGTTACAGCGAGTTGAACATTTTTTTAAAAGTGAAAATTTTACCTGACCCAGTTATTTTGAGTAACCCCTGTAAATGAGCTGCTGACCATTGACACTGCTCCAGGAATTTCTATGGGGCTTCTCCAGAAGTACCTTCCGAATTATCCTCAGGAATACCACCAGCAATTGAAATTTTACAAAAGATTCATTCTGGGTTTTATTCAAGATATTTTTTTGAAAATCGTCCAATAGTTCTCTCTGAGATTCACCTGGATGCTCCTTCTGGACTTTTTCCAGGAGTTCATCTGAAGTTTTTTTTCTTTAGAAGTTCCTACTGGAAAATTTTAACGATTTTATTTTCAAAATTTTCAGAAAATCTTTCTGAGTTTCTTAGAATCTTGAACGGTTAAATCCATACATCGATATCCTGGGTAAATCCCCAGAAAGAACTCTCGCAGGAATCCTAGACTTAACTGTAGTAGGAGCCTCTGAAGAAACTTCTGAAGAAGTTTCTGGGGAAATCCCCACTTAAACCCGAAGGGATATGAAAAAATGTACGAAAGTATTAACTGGGAATTCACAGATGGAATTCCTGGAGGAATCCTCGGAGGGAGTGTCTTTGCTGATGAAATTTCTGGTAGAATTCGTTGAAGAAGCTTCTGAAGTAATGCAACAAGAATTTCTGAAGTAATCGCTAAATCCCCAGAAAGAGTTTTTTACAGATGGAGTTTTAGGGGGAATATTCAGAGCGGATCTGGTGTGATGGTTAGAACACTTGACTATCTCTGGAAGAATTTCTGGACGACACCGTGGAGGAATTTGTGAAGGAATCCCTTGATGAATTCGTAGATAAATTAGCAGTTATTCATGAAGAAATTCTTGGACGAAATTCTGGAGAAATTACTCGGGAAAATTACTCGGAGAAATTCCCTCGAGGAATTTCTGGAGTATTCCCTGGAATAGTTTCTGGAGGAAACTCTGGGGAATCCCTGGAAGAATTTCTGGAAGAATTCCTTTAATCCTGAAGAAATCCCTGGTGGTTGGAGGAGATCTTCCTGAATTCCTGTAAGAACTCTGGAGGAAGTCCTGAGAAATACCTGGGGGTATTCTCGAAGGTATCTCTGAAGGAATCCCTTAAGGAATCCCTGGGAGAATTTCTAGAGAAATCGCTGGTGCAATCCCTGGAGAAATTCCAACAAAAATTCCTGGAGGAATCCCTGGAAAACTTCCTGAAGAAATCCCAGGAGATATTTCTGGAGAAACTCTTGAGATAATTTCCTTGAGGAGTTTTAAGGGAATGCTTGGAGAAATCTTTGGGGGACTCCCGGGGAATCCTCGGGGAATTTCTGGAGGAATTCCCGAGGAACTCCTGCAGGATTTTTCGAAAAGTTCTTGAAGTAATTCCTGAGGAACTCCTGAAGGAATTCCAGCATGGCTCCTGATGAAATTTTCGAGAAACTGCTGGGAGAATCCTGAAGAATTTCACGGGAAGTCCTGAGGCATTCATCAGGAACTCGTAGATGTTCTCGGAGAACATCACGACGAATTTCTAAGGGAATCCTAGAGGAATTTCCGAGAAACGCCTGGAGGAATTCTTGGGTAGTTTTCGACACTTTCAAATACAATAAAGATCATTTGTATGTCAGTGGATGCACAAGTAACACAAAGAAATACTGAAAATATTATGAGATACAACAGAGATAATCGTGGAAGAATTACATCGATAAAGTAAAGAGATACAAGAGTAGAGCTTGTTGAGATTGAAGGTCTTAATTCCAGAATAGTTTGGATGACGTAGATCACCAAGTGAATGTTACTAAATTATCCGAATTGCACTCTGAGGTTCTAAGAGTAGCGTAGATTATATTCCGCGAGCATTCGCTACCATAAAAATATCCTAAGATTTACAGATATTGCGACCCATACTTCAAAATACATTGGGTCCATTTGTATGCCAGTGGACACCCAAATTGCAACAAATGGAGATACTCGTAATATAATGAGATGCAACAGACACAATCGTGAAAGAATTATGCCGATAGAGTGAAGAAAAACAAGAGTAGAGCATGTAAGTTTCTAATTCCAGAATAGTTTGGAAAGCCTGGAATATCCCATGAATGTACCAAAAGTATTAGAGATGTGCACTGTGGTTCCATCACAAGTATAGACTACATTCCACGAAAACATTTGACAACTAACGCATGAAACAGAAAGTAGATATCGTAACCTAAACTTCAAAGTGTATTGCAGGCGGGGCCCCAGCTCCCATATTTTAGGGGCCCCCACAAAAACCTTTTTGCTTGCTAAACATTAACAAAACCAAAGAAAAGGTTATTTGCTCATGGCATTTGTACCTCCGAGGGGCCTCCACATCCGCTCTGGCCCCGGGCCCCACAATCCTCAATCTGGGCCTGATTGGAGGCCATTTGTATTTCACGGAATGTCCAACTACCATAATATAATAAGTTGCTCATAGCATTGTGAGGTCTAATGGACATCAATTTCTTGAACAGAGTGAACACAAACGATGGTAGATGTTTTAAATTTTAAGAAAATGAATTCCAGAGTAGTTTGGATGACATAGATCACCCAATTCATGTACCATGAATTTTCTAGGGGTGTTTTGAGGCTTTTTGAGTACCGTAGACTCTGTTCTGTGATCATTCATCGTGTATAACATTTGGTTGAGAATGTTAGATTTGTGTCACAAAATTCGGAGTACTTTGGTGGCCTTAAAATAGCTCTGGGATCCTTCAACAGACTATGATGAGTAGTGATGCATTGCATTTCTAGGATCAGTGAAAAGTATCGATGAAATTTCCGCAAAAATACGTAGAATATATAAAAAATACAAAAAAAAGTCACGTATTTTCGGCTCTCCGCAAAAGGGGAGAGGTACCATGCATTTCTTAGCCCAACTATTCCCCTTGACTATAAAAAAAAATCCGGGGTAAAATGTTTTAAATCAAAGAAGAAAATTTTCTCGACTCCCTGGGCATAGTGTATCATTGTACTTGCCCCACAATATACAAATGCATGCAATGCCAGGCAAAGAAAGCCCTTCAATTAATAACTGTGGAAGTACTCAAAGAACACTAAGTTGAAGCGAGGCAGGCCAAGTCCCAGTGGGGACGTCGAGCCATAAAGAAGAAGATTTATTGGTAAGCTCGTTTCATGTTATTCTATACTAATAACATGGAACGAGCTCACCAATAAATATTGTATTTTTGATGAGCAGTAAAACTAATAAAATATATTGCTTCAAAGAATGCCATCGTTTTGCTACCACATTGAGAATAATTTGCTTACCATTGAGTACATATTGTAATGAGTTTGGATAATTACCTGAAAAGAGAAAATTTAATCAAATATTAGTATATTAATACTTTTACATTAAGTTGGCATATCATAGTTTATAATTCATTCGTTATCATAGTCCTTTAACGTCCCAACACTGAACTCCATCAGCCAGAAAATAAGTCCGAACCGGTGGAGGGCAGAGATTTCTAACCCATTTCCCATCACTTGCTTGGGTAGACGCACCCCCACTTGAAACCCTCCCAATCTTCACACTTCTCCACAGGAACACCCTATTACCCACCCACCCCCACACACACGATAGGGGAAACAAGCAGAAGCAACTTTTTCCCGTGTACACCGAAACAGAAGGAGCAAAATCACTTTATGTAGATTCGTTTCGACTTTGCTGCTGCTGGGGGCTAGCTGACGAAGGTGCTGGTGGGGGTGGTAGCAAGCAAAACCTCAGTACAGCTGGCAGCAGTCAGCAGGTACATGCCATGCTACACCATAGAGTAGAAGGAAGCTCGAATGCCGTTGTTCCACTGTTATACACGACGGGAAAAGTTTCTCTCCAGCACACGGTTCCATATCGCATGAATTTTGGGTCGAGCTGGAGGACGAGCGAGTCCTGACGCTCATGCTGCCGGAATATGCCTAGTACTCTGGGACGATACGAATCGTGTCGTACGGAAGAATGGCAAGGTCCTGTTCGGTGCTCTGCGAAGTGGGATTTAGGAATGTTTTGTATTCCGGATGCGGCAGCAGCGGCGATGGTGGGTTCGTTCGAAAGCTATTGCCAGAAAATAAACTTTGCTGTGCTGCCTGCCACCACTTGGGGGCCCGAGTTGTGACTAGAGAGCTGTAGAGGCTGATCGTTCAGATTTTGGGAAGTTTCTGGCAGTCGGGTTCAATTGACTAGAACTGGGAAAATCAAATATGGTGGGATGAATTGTTGGATGTGTTTTGTTTTATCGATTTAATTGAATTGAGTTAGTTTGTTGTGAACAGTAGTATGGATATTGCTTCACTTAAAAAGAACCACTTGCGCATTCGTTATATATAGCTAATTGAACAAACGCATGGATGCTCAATCCTGCACAGTGAGCATCATTATACCGAAACTATTGATTCCGGGTCGTTCATGATGATCAGCAGTATGCCCATTGCCTGTGTCTAATAGTTAAAGATTGAACTATATCACTGATTCAGTTCATTGTTCTGGACGTGGCTCACTCGTTTGTCTTAACAATGCATTGCTCTATTCATCATGTTTTTTTTTTCATCTTTTTGGAATGAACAGCAGTATGTTACCAATACTTATGAAATTATTATAACCATTACTGATTCGTTTCGAAACAGTAGCCACATTTTCTTGAGAAAAAGTACCTGAAACTCAATCTTCCTAAAAGACTATTCCAATGATCCTTTCCCACAGCCTCCTCGCCATCGATGGTAACTTTTCCGAACAAAGAATCACCTTCTTCTCATTCCACACAGGCAGCTCCTTCAACACCCTCCAGGCACCCCTCCCCATCTCGATTCTCACAAATCGAATCCATAAATCTTTCCCGGTGGCGACTTTCTGTGGGTACCAAGTGAAACCGATTCCGACAGTTGGTCGGTTGGTTTATCCCGAAATGAAAAGACAAACACAACGACAAGAATTTTAAAACAACTGAATGCTTTCTCGGTCTCCATCCCCCAGTCCCTTCTATCGAAGAGCCTTTGAGTTCGAACGAGGGCGAAGGAAAAATTGTCTAGCAAAACAATTAAACTGATATTTATAATGTTCAGAGAGAGAGAGTTTGGGTTGGATGGAGGGCTGCTACCAGGACACCGAAAGAACGAAGAAATTCTAGTTTCAATCTCATTTTCCCATCCCTCCAGTGCAGTGCTTGTTGCCGATGTTCGTAATGGGCTGCAAAAAGAAAACTAAAACCGAGCGGTCGGGGTGAAAGGTAAAAAGTTTCCCAGCTCAGATCCGGTCCGGATAGACACACCGGAGTGTGGGGACTGGAAGAGTCAGCAAAAGCACATACATTCCATCCCGAACGACTGACTGACTGTGGACCTGCTCCTAGCAAGTTCGTACTTGGTTGATCGTTCAGTGGTTCTTTTTAGTCCTTTTCTCATTCGTTGGGTCAAAGCTTGGGAAGAATGGTGGGTTCGGGTAATCGGAAATAATAGATGATGGAGAAATCCTCGAAAAATGTACTTGAAGTTTACCACATCTACATGGAGTGGAGTTCCGACAGTGGGGATGATGTGGGGATTTTGGGGGAGAATGGGTTCTGGAGGTAGAGATGGGATTCAGAACGACAAATCTGAATAACTGAATCAATGAAATATGAGCAGTTCACGTGACGAATTCATCATGAACTACCATATACTATTGTGATGTTGTTCTTATACGACTTATATGTTCATACTGAACACCAGTATGCTGTTAAGATTGGATACTTATGAATACCACACATGACTGTTTACATGACTGCTTACATGATAATTTTTGGCAAAATATGTAGAAACATTGTCAAAAATATCAAATAGCGCATTCATACTGAACAGCAGTATACAATTTCATAAACACTCACCATTTGCATCCTGCCTCTGATTGTCAATCACATCTCAGTTGAACCCGATCCAACAAAGATGGCAGCTTGGTGATCGTTTTGCCAACCCATTTTGACCCCCCCCCCTTCGTTGCATTGTCAACGACCCCCTCCCCATCCCTTCATCATCAACCGATTCACATTTCATTTCGCATGTACGACGTTTTCAGCAACGGAAAGTTACACACACATATTTTATAGTCCCGTCCTTTCTCGGAATTCTAAATCCGAGTCCCCACCTACCGACCCCTCCTCTCCTCTTCTGCCGCCGCAAATCTCGCCTTCGAAGATAGATAGACAACGTCGAAGTCAAAGAAGAACTGAGGGAAGGGGAGCTTCACCCGGAGGGTCTAAACAGCGATGTGCTTCTCTTCCGTAATTTTCCTGAAGGCTTCTGGAAGGAAAATGGCAAACCATGAAGAGAAAAAAAGAAGGTGCCAGATAGCAGTTAAGGCTCTGCTTCTCGCCCGGCACTACTGGGAAGAACCGACCGAGCGAGCGAGCGAGCGTCGCAAACACATTGGGATCAGGATTATGGTTGCCTTGCTGCTGTTTCTCGCCGCCTGCCTACCCGGAAGGTTAGGGTACCAACCGACCAAGTCCCGAAACCGAGGGACATATACCTACCGAGACAAGGAGACTCTCCAGGAAGGATAAACTCTCGGCTTGGTTCGGTCGCTGTTCCGAGAAAGGTCTGTGGCGCGGCGGATGGGATAATCATCATGGAGACGCTTGGTCGGTGGTCGGGAGCTGGGGGGAAACGAATAGTGACTGTTTCCTCCGAGCAAAAGGCAAAAAGGACTTTTTTCTTGCTGGCATCCCGAGCGGTCTGTGGGACGACGATGAGGACGACGAAAGGACGTGCTTCAGAACTTGTGCTGGCTCAGCCAACCACCACGCTGCTGGCTGGCTGCTGGAATCCAAGGAGAGGTAACGGCAGATATAAAATAATGAATAATATAAAAACGTGAAACGAAGATAACACGTTTCAAGTTTTCAAGTGGCTTTGGGTTGGTTGGTTGGTTGGAGCCAAACAGTCGGATATGGGAGAGGGGATGAGCGGCATACCATCAAAGGGAATGCAATATCCAGTAAAGTTGATGACGTTTGGCAGAATTCAAGCTGAAAACGGAATTTTACAGAACTGAAAATGGTAAGTCTTATTACTTATCGAATAATTTGGCAATGAGTATTTCCAAATAAGCATTTGAGGTTATGTTTTGATACACAGGGGTTCTGAGAACCGTTTTAAAACCTTATAGTTTTAATTTTGCTTTGAAGATGATTCTAAGGAACTCTTTGAATTCATTTGAAGTTACCAAGCCATCGCATCGGATTGAATTGACATTCCATTTCACCGTAGTAGGCAGATACACCGTCATCATCAGCCGTGGGAGCATCGTACGCACTAACAACCACGCAGCAATCGAACTACCAAAATCACACATCATAGTAGGCCGATTTTTCCACCCTGGCCGTGATCCATGTGAAAGAGGTTGCAAAAAAAAAAAAAATACCCTGAAGCCATGAAGCCTCGGTGGCACAGGAAACGTAGCTGTGTCGTGAAAATTGTAGCTACCTACCTATCGTCAAGCGAGTGACGACGTCAAGCTAACGCATAGTAGGAGGACGATGAGCGATTCTCTGTCGGAAAAGGACATCGTCGATGATGATGCAATAGGGGTGGTATGACGGTGTGGGATAAAAAATGTGGGTTTTTCAAAAAGCTTTTTACTTTTTTTCACTCTTTTTCTCTCCTGAGTTTATAACTGGTAGTGAAATCTTTTTCAGGAACTCATTGACATAATTGTATGTTTGAATCTAATACTCAAACAAGTGTTGCTTGAAGCGCATAGTTTTACCAATGCCTTAATTTTTCCCAGCACACATTTAGTTTGTTTTAACCATCAAAAGAAAAAATTGTGTTTTTTTAGTAGTAGTAGAAAATATGACAACAAAGTATATGAATAACATTGGAAATCGGTGCAGATCTTTACCATTCCGAAAATTTTCCTACCCAATATCAAATGAATGATTCTGAATACAAAGCAAGGGCAACTATTCCCGAAGGTGCCCACTGGTCGTCCAAGGTTAGCATGGGTTACGAAGAAAAATAAATAAATAAAAAAAAATAGAAAAAGGCTGACGGTGCCATCAAAATGAAAATTTGGGCGCCCTCAATGAAAAAATGACAAAGAAACGCGAAATCAGCTACCTAACGGCACGGAAGATCAAAAAGAAAAATTACGGGGGCCTTTATGATCTATCGACTATCATGAATACCAATGGCATCCAGGAGCTACGAATAGCGCCATGTAAGAAAGTCTCACAACGTCCGTTTTTTCTTTCGTTTTCCGACGAGAGCATGCTTACTATCGATCCCGTATCAAATTCCAGAACCAAAAGCGATATTAAATATCTTTGGCGTGTTAATGTCTACATCATCAAACATTGTCAAAATAAAAAAAAATACTCAAAACTTTTGATTTTTAACTGTGACACTCCCACGGTGACTGTAAAGCCATTTTCGCGAAATTTGCGCATGGACAAATCACGAGTAGGTTCCCACTTAGTCATTGTGCAAGTGTCAAACTAAGAAAATCGACATTTTTTATTCAGAAAATAAAAATTAAAACATCTTTCAGAGAATCTTTTAGATTTATTTCCGTAGGTTTTCTTCAAAAATTTTCCAAAAATCATTCAGAAATTCTTTTGAGGGATTTTTTTTTCGAATTTCCAAGACAAGATGAAACATCTTTACGGTTTCTTTCACACGATTTTGCAAGGATGATTTTTTAGGAATTATTTTAGAACTTTCTTCAGGGATTCCTTCCTTAACTGATCCAGAAAGTCTATTATTTTGATGAGTCTGGCATTGATTTTTTCAGATTTTTTTCATGATTTCTTCTGGAATATCTTCAGAAATATCTTCAGAAATGCATCTAGAGATACTTCCAGAAATTTCTCGAAAAATATCTTTTGAAATCCTTCCATAAGAAGCCTTTCTTTAGAAAATATACATAATTTTCTTTAAAAAACTCTTCAGGGATTTCTTCAGAAATTCCTACCAATGTTTTCAAGAAGGTTTTCAGGGATTTCTTCGGATTAAAATATCCAAGAATTTAAAAAAATCTCCAGGAATTCTTTGAGAAAATCTTCCAAGGATATCTTTAGAAATCTCTTCATGGATTCTTTCGAAGAATTGCTTCAAAAACCTTTCCATGGTTTCAAAATTCTCCATGGGATCCTTTAGAAAATCATCAAGAGATTTCTTCAAAAATCTCTTCAAATATTTTGAAAAATCTTCAACTGATTCCTTCTGTTATTCTTCTAGCAATTCCATCAGCAAAATCTTCCAAGGATTCCACAAAATATCTTCTTACTCTGAGAAGTTCTTGGATAAGTCTCCCAAGTATTCCTCCATATATTCCCTAAAAAAATCATCCAAAGTTTCATTTGAAATCCTTTCAGGTATTATCTAAGAAAATATTGAGAAATTTCTTCTTTCTTTAAAAACTATTTTCTAGGAATATTTTGAGGAATGTCTCCACAGGTTTATTCCGAAAATACTGCAGAAATTTCTCCACAAATTTCTCAAAGTTCGTTTGAAAAAAAATAGTAAATGTTTCTAAAAAATGCTTTATAAATTCTACCATGTGTTTCTTTAAACATTTTTCGAAGTTTTCCTTCAAAATAATTCTAGCGAAACATCCAGAAATTCTTCCAGCGATTCTTTCAGTATAGAAGAAACACAAAAATTTCTCCACGAACTTGTGGAAATACTTTAGAAATTTTCCTTTTGAAATTGTCAGCAATTTGTGAAGAAATGCCTTGAAATGTATTTCTTACAACTTTTTTAATAAATTCCTCTGAGGATTCATTCGTAACGTGTTTCATATTTACATTCAAAAATTCTTCCTGGATTTTTTTTATTTTCTAGAAGATTTCAGAAAGTTATACAATTTTTTATTCTTACTTTTCTGATCGATTTGAATTATCATGAATACTTGGAATTGATGTTCTAGGAGATTTTAACTCTTGAGGTTAGGAGTTGAGGATATGGAATTGTATTAAAAATACACATTCACTTGAATTGGTCAGGGCGCTAAAATATATCCAAAGAATTTCTGCATGGATTCCAAAAGACATATCTCTAGAGATTTTTATAGGGATCTTTGCAGAGGATTATCCTGGTGTTTCTAGAGACATTTCTACAGTGATTTCTTACGAAATTTTGAAATGGATTTTTTTCAAAATATCTTTAAAAAATTACCTTTAACCTTCAAAGTTAGTGTTCGCGACTGATACGGTAGGTACAAGAAGGCGTGGAGCGCAGAGAGCACAATGGGCGGACCAGGTTGAGTGCGACCGAGAATGAAGAGCGGCAGCCACGAACCGTGTATAGTAGAGAAATGTTGATTTAGTTTCATCTTAAATTTGACGTAATACTAAACATATAGATAAATAAATGCTCATTACTTTCGGAAGCACTTTGTCGAAGATGACACTCTTCTATCTGCTTTGGATCGCGAGCTAGAAGAGCTAAACATTTAACATGAAAACTAGCACCACCTGGCTACGAAATCACCAACTAATTGTTGAATCACCAGATTGCGTCTTGCCGAAGACGACACTTTTCAATCTGCTTTGAATCGCCAGCTAGAGAAGTTAAAATTCTACTTGACAACTAGTGGCATCTAGTAGCAAAATCACCAACTGTACAGGGGATGGCCAAAATGTTTGGGACAGGCAACTTTTTTTCTCCCACAATAATATTCAACATGCTGTAACTTTTCACAGAGTGCATCAAAAAATCTCAAATTTTGACTGTTTATCAACCTATTATATGTGCATCATTGGTACAAATTTGGGCTCGATTGATTAATTTTTCGCGAAGTTAGAACCGTTCGCGTAAAACACTATTTTTTAGTCAACTATTTTTTGAACTGTCATATCTCGGAAACCAGCGAACCGAATTGAATGAATTTTCTAACGTTTATCAACAATATATTGATACTTAATATGACGTTATAAAATGTAATATTTTCTCACGGCGAATTAAGTTATACCGGGTTGAAATTTTTTCCCATATAGAGGAAAATAAGTAAAATTTACAATACCACACAAATATTATTAAATGTGTTCTTCCTTCAATATAAATAGGCTCTAATATATCTAATTAGAGATAATTTGAGAACAAAAGTTGAAAGTCTTTGGATATCGACACTAAAATTTATTGACATTGATGTAAAAAAATTACATTTTTTCGAGAAAAATCCGAAAAGTGTCAATCCATGATATCTTTTTTTAACGTTTAAAAAGTACCAATGTTTTGATAGTTTGTGAAGCATTTACATATTGTTAGTGTACGTTCAAAATTTCATTCAAATCGCTTCACTGGTTTCCGAGATATGACAGCTCAAAAATGAGTTGTCTAAAAAAAGGTGTTTTACCCCAACTGTTCTAACTTTGTGAAATATTAATTAATCGAGCCCAAATTTGTACCAATGATGCACATATAATAGGTTGACAAACAGTCAAAATTTGAGATTTTTTGATGTGCTTTATGAAAAGTTATAGCATGTTGAACTTTTTTGTGAGAGAAAAAAAAAGTTGCCTATCCCAAACATTTTGGCCATTCCCTGTATATTGAATCATCATATAGGTTTTGACTTCCTGAAAAACTTTGCCGAAGACAACTCTCTTCAATCTGCTCTGGATCCCGAGATAGAGAAATTTGAAACTTTACTTGACGACTAGCGCCACCTAGCGGCGAAATCACAAGCTAATTATTGAATCACTACATAGGTTTTGACTTCCTGAAGAACTTTGCCGCAGACGACACTTTTCTGTCTGCTCTGAATCCTAAGATAGAGAAGCTTGAAACTTTATTTGACAACTAGCGCCACTCAGCGGCGAAATCACAAACTATTTGTTGAATCAACAGCTAGGTCTTGACTTCCTGAAGAACTTTTCCGAAGACGACACTTTTTTATCTGCTCTGGATCGCGAGCTAGAGAAATTTAAAGTTTTACTTGCCAACTAGCGCCACCTAGCGGTGACTTCCAAGACAATTTTGCCGAAGATGACACTTTTATATCTGCTCTGAATCCCGAGATAGCGGAGTTTGAAGCTTTACTTGACAACTAGTGCCACTTAGCGGCGAAATCACCGACTAATTGTTAATTCACTAGATAGTTCTTGACTTTCTGAAGAACTTTATCGAAGACGACACTTTTCAATCTGCTCTAGATCCCGAGCTAGAGAAGTTTAAAATTTTACTTGACAACTAGCGCCAACTAGCGGCGAAATCACCAACTAATTGTTAATTCACTAGATAGCTCTTGACTTTCTGATGAACTTTGTCGAGGACGACACTTTTCTATCTGCTCTAGATCCCGAGCTAGAGAAGATTAAAATTTTACTTGAGAACTAGCGGCGAAATCACCAACTAAATGTTGAATCACCAGATTGGTTTTAATTTCCTGAAGAACTTTGCCGAAGACGATACTTTTCTATCTGCTCTGGATCGCGAGCTAGAGAAGTTTGAAACTTTGCTTGACAACTAGCGCCACCTAGCGGCGAAATCACAAACTAATTGTTGAATCACTAGATAGCTGTTGACTTCTTGAAGAGCTTTGCCGAAGACGACACTTTTCTATCTGATCTGGATTCCGAGATAGAGACGTTTAAAACTTTACTTTACGGCTAGCGCCATCTAGCGATGGAATCACAAACTAATTGGAGAATCACCAGATTATTCTTGACTTACTGAACAACTTTGCCGAAGACAGCATTGTTCCAAATCAAGTAGATCTTGAGATATCGCATGTGATAACTTATGAGTGCCTCTACTGGCGAGTGAACATAAGCAACCAATTCTACATAGCGCCTCTATCGGCTCCAACTAATTGGATGTTAGTTTACATTGTGTGGTAGATCTATTCTAGTACTACAACTTTCACCAATTAGGTGAAATCCCATAAGCTCTGTGATTCCTACAACACGGACTGCCGTGTAATAGGAATCCGTGTAATAGGTGACCGTATAGTAGGAGTCTAGACTGTACTACACTTATGATTTGTGAATTTTCCGAAAACTATTTTTTTCGGCTTTTATGTGTTCATAATAAGTGTGAGCCACCCTAAAAGCCAATAATGATACTGAGCCAGTCTCTGGAAATGGTGAAACGAATGAGAAGTCTTAATTTGGATTTAACACAGGAGACAGAGAAAACTTTCCAAAGATCCTGGCAACCCGCGCCTACGACTGTTTTTCTCTTTTTTCGTCACTTTTTTATTCATACCGTGTTAACTCCTATTTTGCTGATACAAAACTTTTTAATTTTTTTGTTACATAATGGAGCAATATTTTAAAAATCGGTTTTCGTATACATATGCCGAGGTTAGATCAAGATATCTTCTGATTTTTTTTTCTTGGTGGAAAATTGAAGCAGATACCTTTTTTTTGAATTTTTTTGTAAATATTGCTTTGTTTTTAAATAAAAAATTAAAAAACAAAAAAAAAATGAGGAGATGCATCCAGTTTCGCCTTAATTGCACCGAATCAATAGAAATTTGTTTGAATATGTGTGCCTTTTTTAATTTTCGATAGTGCATAGGTATATTCGAATTTTAATTATTGATGTCTGAAAGTGGGAAAATGGATCAAGAATGTGAAGGAAGCTTTTATCTGTTATTTTCTTTACTGGTTCTGTTTTAATATATTAAAACCCATTCAAATAGTGATTGTAGAAAAACAGAATTTTACATACGAAGCTTTCATCCTTCGAATTGATAAAGCCAAATTGACTGATAGCTTGGTAAAGTTCGTTCCTCTTTGTTCTTGTGTTCTTGTTATCTTTTTTTTTATCGTTTTCAGAACTTGTAACATTGTGTTCAAATTTACTCAAACCTATTTATGGGAAGGATAAGTGTTTTGTTTCGTTTCAGAGACCGAGTAAAGGCGCGTAACCATAGACATAAGCGACAGGAGACACCGGGTAAACACCTGTGTTCCATCGCCGTGGGAAGCTGTGGACCAAGGAGTGACATTAACCTTCTTAGCTACGTCACTCCAATCGCCCACGCTCTTTCTATTCGGAACGATTGGTACGAGATGTACTCGTTCTAAGCAATCGTTACACTAATTTTCTGTTTCTTAAACAGTATGAGCCATTTAGAAGAGTACTAATACCTTATTATTTATTTATGAAATGACTTGTCTTCATGGAAATACTATAACCACACTAGATTCCAAAAAACAAAACTTTAAAATATGAGAAACACCACAACAACCCTTGATGAAGCCTGAGTCCTCATGCCAAAACGTCAGCGAAATTGGAAATAGTAGTTTTGACCTAAGAAGGCTAAGCAATTCATTTTCTTTCCAAAGCTTTTCTTCTTTAATCTTCCGAAACAAATTCCCTCACAATCACAATTTCATCCATAATCTTCAACGCTCCTCAAAATTATGTCATCACGTGCTCGTGTTAATCTCCGTCCCCATCTCTCGAATCAAATCGGAACGCGTAATTGGATCCCCTCGTCGGCAGGCAGGCAGGCAGGTGCTTTTGCTTATGATGTGTGGTGGCGGCCGGTTCCGTTGTTTGCCTGAACTACCTCCAGCACCACCCACTCCGTAAACCGGACTCACTCTCGATTGAGCACTTTTCCTCATTATGGGTCACTTTCACTGGCCATTTGTCCATTGACATCGATTACCCGGACCGGAATTAGTTGCGTCCTCCCATGGTTCGCATGGTTTATAATCCATGTCCCCGTGTCGTTGCTGTTCGTCCTTTCAGGACACCACTCAACCACCCAAATTTCCATATCCATAGAATGTGGCTGTCACACGATGGAGGAGGCCCAAGTGCCCCAAGAGAGTCCGGGTAGGTTGGTTTTGTACATAAACGCTCCTCACACGGCTGGAGTCAGCCTTCACCTCCTCCCCCGCTCCGAGCTTCCTTCTGGTTTTATATAGTTATAAATGTACATGCTGATAAAATCAGTAACCCAAAACCAGTCCACCTTCTACATCATCGTCGTCGTCGTCGTCGTCGTCGCTGATGTCGTCAAAGTTGGACAGAGGCGTGTGTTGGGTTGTTGTTGATGATTCTGCTACATGGGAATAGGGATAGAGAATGCTGAAATACCTATAGTTGGAAAATAATTATGGAAACAATGAAAATTTAATGTGAGTCTCTCACAATTGGTGACTCATTTCTAGAACAACAATAAGAAAAACAAAAGGAAAAAAGAATAGGAAGAAGGAAAAGGGTAAAGAAGGAGATGAAGAAGAAAAGAAATAGAACAGTATGAAGATAAATAGAAGAAAAAAATGGCAAAAGAAAAGAAAAAAGTGTAACAAAGTAAAAGAAGAGTGAAATAATAATATGTAGACATGTAGACCCTTCCAAGAATACCTTCACACACCTATGACAGTTATCCTCATAGCGCTGAGGTCCTTTTGTGTCTCGCCTTTCCGTTATCACCGACCGGCACCACCAGCCAGCCAGCCAGCCAAGCGACGAAAGCTTATTCCAACATTTCACAACTCCACCAAACGGTAGATACTTTACGTCCCGAACTGACACAACCGGAGAGAAGGAGCAACAACAAAAAAAGCGAGAGCATGGGAAGGGAAAACCCAACATCGTTCAGCTGCTTTATTTTCTTGTTGCGCTGCTGCTCTGCCGTCGTCGTCGTCTCGACATATTTTCTCGCCAGCAACGAGGACGACGACGACGACGACGGAGCTATGTACCAACGACCTACACGCGCTGTTGCTAGTAGGTAGGTACAATCGTAAAGCACAATCCAACCCAACAGTCGAGTACATAGCGGTGGAGCGGCGGGAAAACGGAACGGCAGAAAAGCGTTACAGACATGTTTTGGGGCCACCCAACCACCCACCGACGACGACGACCACCCATTCAAAGCTCCAAGCGGGAGATTCCGACGGGTGGGGCACTCACTCTCACCACGTAGAAGTGTGATCTCTCACTATCACTCCTCGTCGTAGAAAACCGCGAGAGGAAGAGAATCACTCGTGGAAAAACTTTGCGCCCCCCGAGGGAGACCAGAGCATAAAGCATGGCCGACGTGATCGTTTGTTATGTACTGCTGCAAACTGAGTGACTGATGAAAGCACATGACTTGAAGTCGTGGTGAGGTTAGGTGATGAGGAGCAGCAGATGGACGAGAAACAAACAAATCGAAAAAATGACGCGAAAGGAAAAAGGCGACACACGTTTTTCTCATGCTTGAGCTCCACCGAAGATGCGCGGTGGTGGGTGCTCTGGTGGGAGTGGGTGGTGAGCGTACAAGGTATATAAAAGGACGACGAGAACGTGAGAAGGAAGACCAACAGCAGCAGCGCGGCAGACATGATCTGTATGAACATGTGGAAAAGCTTCTTTTCGGATAGCTTTCGTGACCTTTGTCCGGGTGGAAGCGCGGGTGTGCTTTGTGGTGTTGAATGGAGGAATTGAATTTTGGTGTAGGTAACAAGTGATGCTATTGAATAACGTCAATAAATTAAGATCAACGTTAAGTCAACAGTAAATCGTCAAATTTATTTACTTTAGTTTTTTTTAAGTTTGTCATGTGACACCTGAAAGTTCAAAAAATATGTTGCAATAGCTAGATGAAGATTAATAATCAGTCAAATAGTAAAACAAGAGCAATATTTATAATACAAGTTAATAATATTAAACTAAAATTGTGAACCTCTATCAACGACCAAAACTTTTGATGCAGAATTACGTTCTGACTTTGAGGCCATACTTTAAAACATTAGTAGTAGAAAAGTTTCGCAGTTTTTCTTAAAAATCGAGTTCAACTGTTTTTTTTTAATATGGAATTTCCCTGAATTTGAATGTCGTGCGTTGAAATAAACTGATTTTCAAACTTTTTACATAAATGGAATGCTCAATTTTAAATGATTCGATAATCTGAGAACAAATTTTGCATCAGTCTGATGAATCTGAGATTTTTGTGAGCATTAAGGACTACATTCTTGAATTTCAGCAAAGTTTTCAAAAAATAATAAAGATTTATATACTTTTCGATAAGCAAAAAAAAAAAACAAAAATAAAAGTCTTTCTCAACGTATAAAATGTTAGTGAGTTGCAGTTAAAATTTCGGCTCAATCGAGCATTAGTTACGTAGAATTAGATGTGAGGGGCCCAGAATCAAAGGGGTGTAAGTGACCATTTTGGTGATTTTGAGCTGAGCGTATCATAAAATTCTTCAGATTTCAAGCTTTCAGGAACTTTTTTAAGATTGTTTCTACGATGATTGGAAAAATTACAATAAATCAAAGAAAATTGGGTTGATTTTGAAACTCCATACATTTTGTATGGGATGAAAAATTGGTCAAAAACTTTAAACCTCATTTACTCCAAAGTGGATTTTTGTCACTTACACCCCTTTGCTTCTAACCCCCTCATGTATAAAGAAAGCAAATTTGCTTAAAAGTAGAACAAAAATCGATTACAAATCTTGTGAAGAAAGTCGATAAAATATCTGCTCCACAGTTATTTTTTTCCTTCGCGTTTTCTGGGCATTATTCTACATTAAAAAATAAGCATCAATCGATTTGAAAACGGCTGTAAACTAATGTAATCAGGGAAAGATGGCACCATTTCTGAACCTTTTTTAATGTTTTTGTTTTGACTGAGTATGAATCCTGAAACTTTAAGGCCACGTGTTTGTTTGACGATTTACACTCCCGATCTAAATTTTCATCCCTTTAAACCCCAAAATTTCCCCCTCAAAAACATGTAATTTTTTTGGCCCAAATCTCCGCCAATTCGCGTCCGATTTCAAAACCCTGGGTCTCATTTAAAAGATAATAAGTCAAAGAAACTTTGAACATGATTCAAATGAAACTTTTACAAACATGTTTGAAATGAGCCAAAAAGAATTAAAATTGAAATTAAGATGAAGAAGATATCATCAAATCACTTTTCCATGTTTTACGAAAGTGACCCCAAACTTTTGGCTGATACATCACATTGAGGGTGACCCCAAACTTTTGGTCGATGACATCAAGGGTTAATTTACTTATTTATTTTTATTCCTACATTTTTTAGCCAAGTTCGGTAAAAAGCAGTTGGAAGCTAATAAAAAATAGGTTATATTACCGCTTTCATCTTAAAGTTTTGTCGACTCAATTTCCAGCGATACTGCCGTAAGTTTACATTCATTTTTTTTAGACAATTTGACAACTTTGGGTTAAGTTTAGTATCTGTACTTTTGTAAAAGTTTTATTTAAATCATGTTCAATGTTACTTTGATTTATTATCTTTTGAATAAGACCTAGGATTTCTGAAATAAATAAAAAAGACACGGACAACGTCTTCAGCTTTCGGCTGTACAGACTGTTTTAAACTTAACATTAGACAACGAACAACGGAGCATGCACCAGTGGAAACGGGGAAGAAACTATTCACACGAAAAGTTTCAACGCCCGAAGCGGGAATCGAACCCTCACCCCATAGTATGGTGCGATTATAAGCTTGGTGACCCTAACCGCACGGCTACGAGGCTCCACAAGTGCTCCACAGACGCAAATTGGCGGAGATATGAGCTCTAGCCAATGACATGTTTTTGAGGGGGAGACTCCAAACTTTTGATAGGGAGTGTATGTGATCTCAGATGTTTGCTTGCACATCATCAATATTTATCAACTTTTGTACCTTAAGAACGTAAGAATAAATAAAAACCAAACAATGCAATTTTATTTTAATTTTTGACCTCCCCTTTTATACTTTGCGTTGATTCTTCTAAATCTTCTCCTTCGTAGGCAAAGATAAAAAAATAAAAAATAAATATAACACAAAAAAAAATAAAAATAAATAAATAGAAATAATCAACGCAAGGTTCTTTTGACTGTAATGCCAAAAAATGTCTACAAACAACAACACTAGTCGTGCCACCAATATTACACTTGAAAATATATCAACTACCCAATGAAGAAATACTACTTCACATCTGAAAAAGGTGAAAAACTCTCTAATCTTACGTGTTTCTCTTTTTAAAGTGTTTCAAACCATTCAATCCAATATCATATCAAATAACTTTAAAATTATTTTCATTTGTTACCTCTGGAATTGACCAAAAGCAAAGCGTTGGCGGTTGATGTTAATACGAGTAAAAAATCTTCCCAACAGATGGCGCTGGGAGGTTTATCATTCCATTTACCGGATCTGGTCACAGAGGAAAAATGTAAATCCGGAAATCACGCTATGTCCAGAGGAGATTTTCATTAAAAGTTAATATATCTTATTTTTTTTTCCTCTAATCGTAGTTTTGACCCGTCTATCAAAGTTTGTGCGGTAGAATATATTTTATTTAGGGTTTTTCGATTTTTATTTTTTTCCATTCTTGCATACAAATATTGCACATTATTTGATCTAGAGATCCAATAAAACGGTTATCGGGTTGAAGCTTCAGTTTTGGCCAGTCCGAAGTTTTGGTCATAGTGCGGTATTTAGCCTGTTGCAATCATTATCTGCATAAATTCCTTTTTTACTAATAGACCTATTATAATATGATGCTAACAGCTGTGAAAACCATAACATTTTTATTAACAACTGGGTGAAAAAAATAAATTTCTTAAAAAATCAGCTCCCATATGCCCGAGATGAACTAGCCTTGGGCTCAAAATCTCGTTACCTCATTAATTCGTGCTGGGATTCCAAATATGCCTACTGGAATTGCTTCGGGAATTGCTGCTGAGATTTACCTGGTAACCTGTAACTTTTCCAGGGGTCTTTCTAAGAGTTCCTCAGGGGATTGCTTCAGAGGGTTTTCCAGTAATTCTTCCTGTGTGTGCAATAATTCGCACTAGATTTCTCCAGGAATTTCTGTAGAGATTTATCTAGAAATTTCTACCAGTATTACTCTACAACTTCTGGCATTCCTGCTTAAACTTCACCACAAGTTCTTCATTTGGCTCCTCTTTATATTTTTCCTATGATTTTACCAAGGAATTTCTCAATAAATTTTCTTAAAAATTACTCTTGAGATTTGGAGAAATCTTGTTTAGAAATTTCGACTGAAATTCCTCCAATTATTCCTGTCAATATTCCTCCAGAAGTTCTTACTTACTTCAGAAAATCTTACGTCTCTTCCAGAAACTCTTCCAGATATACTTTAAGGTATTTTTGCAGGCATCCCGCTGCATATTCCTGTAGAAATTCATCCAGTTAATCTAACAGGGTTTTTAAGGGAATCCTCCCGGTTTACGGGGATACCTTCAGGCATTCCGCTAGGAATTTATCTAGAAATTCCCCTAGCGGTTTCTTCAGGAATATTTTATAGAATTTCTTCGGGGATTTCTCCAGTAATTTGTCAAACAGTTTCGCTAGGGATTTATACAGGGATTTTCCAAGGTGTTTTTCAACCAGAGAAACGAAGATTCCACAGAAATTCTTCCAGTGATTGTTAAACTAATATATCCATATTTTTTTTCCAAAACTATCTTAAAAGATTTCTTTAGAAATTCCTCAAGTGATTTCGCCAGATTATCTAAATAGTATCTAGCGATTCCTCCAGTGATTTTTCAAGCGTGATATTAATCTGCAATAAGTCTTCGTAGCGTAAGCTCAATTTAACCTAACCACTTAAATTGCAAAATAAAATAAATGAAAAAATGTTAACCAAATTCTAATGCAGGGGTTCTTAAACTATTTTCCAGTTTTCGACCCACGTATGTTTGTCATAGAATTTAGCGATCCACTAGTATGTGTTTCCATAACATAAGTAATTCTCAAATGTTTGGACTAAGCATTAAAACTTAAATGTATAAGTTTATTTGTATCAAAAATGTTCAATTGAATACTGTGATAAGCTTAAGCTCGAAAAGGGTGACACAAGTTTTCCCAAGCCGAAATATCCCAAAACACCCACCAAAGCTTTGCCGTCTCTTCAGTTCCGATTTATTTGAATTGTGACAACTTGTGTCGTCCTCCCTGGAATAAGTTTATATTGCCCAAATAATTAGTTTCAGTGAACTCGCTGCATCAAGAATTTGAGATAAGTTGGCAAACTTTTGATACAAATTAGACCATTACTGATCCATTTATTTCTACAGAATTCCACAGATTTGAGAGATTCTAGCACACATTGTTTAGTCCTCCTAGGATTTTACGCTAAGCGCCCCACGTTCAGCGAGCCTGTCTGGATCATATTGACCACTACATCCTACTAGGGTTAAAAAGAATTTTGAGATTTAGTGGCAAGTGAAACTATAAAGCTTGATTGTAGATTGAAGGCGTACTGCGTTGTTACTCAAAATGACACATTTTAAGTTTCTTGTGCAGAAATTTAAGATCCATCAACCACATCGTGACGAAAGTGTTTCTCAATATATAAGGCGAGTAGGCAAACATTAAGTTAGCTTTGTTAAATTATAGTGCTGTTGGATGATCAGACAAGATGATTTTGGTAAATGCTACTAACGTAAATTGCGCTAACGTAAGAACAAACTGATATTCACAAGACGCGACGCGAGACAAGACATAACACTTATCGTTCTTACAATCTTTACCGAAGTTCTTCTAAAATATACTGATAATTCTGTGAAGATAACCAAACCACACGATCGGTGGTTTCATGTTGAATTCCCGCAATTTTAATTTTCTTTTCTGAAATTTTGACAGCTGAATTTGAAATAATATGCCAAACATATTTTTTACATTTCTTCATTTATTTTTTTTATTTGAGCAGTTTGGTATTTTCATTTTTTATCATTCAAATTTTGAAATGTTTTTATTGCCAAATTAACATTTCTAATACATTACGTTGGGAGCAGCTGGCTGACGTAGTGTACGGATTAGGCCAAAAATAACCCTTATGTACAAGGCAAAATTGGAAACATTTCTGCATCTAAAAGTGTTTTTTTTTTTATTGAACAACGGAGCAATACTTTGAAAACGGTTTCCAAATACATGTAGAAGAAGGATCAAAGTATTTTATATTTATTTCTAGTGGAATATGTTTATCAGTTTTCAAGAAAACATTTTTAATGAAACTTTGTTTTAAAATGGTTTCTGAAAAACTGAAGAAAACATTTCCCATCAGCAAAAACATCAGAAAATACCATGATACTTTCTCCACAATTGTCTGGAAACCAATTTTGAAAAAAATGTTTTGCTACGTTAATAAAAAAACAAAAAAAAATGCATCCAGTTCTGCCTCAACTTAATATTTTAAATAACTGAATGATTAATTGACCGTTGCAATGTCAATTGTTTGTACTTATTGAATAAAGTAGGGCTAGATAAATCAATCAAAAATATTTAAAAAGTGATAAAATTTCCGAAGGAAAATTGTTAGCATTTCAAAGAAACTACTACACCTACAGTTCTTAGATCATGCACTTATTTAAATTTGATGCACCAAGAAGCCTGGACAAGTGCATCGCGCCACTAAAAAAACTCTGCCTTTGCCTTGAAATGTATTACCTGTTGATGAAAAATCAATCGAAAAATGAGAAAAAAAAACAGCTGCAAAGGAATTAAGTTAGAATCTTGAAATTTGTGAAAAGATAGAAGAGATCTACCAAAAGTTTCTATATAAATATCAAAACGGTTTTCAATGAATCCGTCATTGATATAAATAGCACCTAACATTTTACGAAGTATATGTTGTGTATCTTAACCCTAATAGGGATACCTGGGGTCCATTGGGCCCCAGGCGCCTTTCAGAGCTCGTCTTTGATGGAACACACTCAGCGAGGTGACGAAACTGAGGCCATGAAGGTATCCCTTTTAAGGTTAAATAACTATTCGAAACACTGGAAATGTGTTCGACTTTCATAGGAATCTTTGGTCTCCCAATGACTTAACAAACAAAAAATTGAAAATAATTTTCAAAGTTTTGAAAATGAAGGTGATGGAAATTTTGCATGAAATTTGCCGTATATCTCTACAGGACTACAGGTAAAAACCTTTGGGAAATTTGGAATTGTTCAACGGTCAATGCAAAAGGCTCTTGTTAGCACCTCGTAAAACTAGACCGGAATTACACTATAAAACTGCTCAGGATCTCAGCTTTTGGAACTCCCTAGAAATTGCAGAGATACCCTACTCATGTTAAGCTCCGGCAAGTCATTTCCTCATTTTTTGGTTTTTGATTTTTTTTAATAAAGAGAAGAAGGAATACTCCTGATTGTGTTCTTTGTAGAAAAGATCATTTTTGCAAAAACCATTTTTTTTTCGAAATTTTGTTCAAAAATGATGTCTTTAAAAACGAAAACTGTTTTTCACCTGACAAAATAATCGAAGAAAACTTGATCCATCTTCTACATGTGTATGAAAACAAATTTAGAAATCGTTGCTCCGGTATTTAACAAAAAACCCAAAAACGAAGGAATGACTTGCCGGAGGTTATCATAAGTAGCGGTATTTCTGGAATTTCTAGAAAATTCCGAAAAGCTTAGATCCTCAGCAGTTTTATAGGAAATGCATCCAATTTTGCCTTAACTCACTTGTACCCAAATGTTTGATTTTGATTTAAATAGCTTTTTTCGTCATCATAAATATACTTAACATGTTTTGAAAAAGGATTCTTTTAAATTCTCTATTTTGAGATGTTTAGATTTGATTTTTTTAATTTTATATTTGAACATCCCTACATTTTAATTTTTTTTTCATATAAGCCTATTTGGTATACCGTCTTTTTAAGACGAAAGCATTTTGATGTTTTATGAATTATTGGTAAAATATTTTTATTCTTTATTTTTTCATGGACATTTTTTTCCGTTTAATTTTTAAGAAAATCGTGTTAAACTCGTTTACTATAATGGAATGATTGGGAAAAATTTAAAATATATTCATTGGTGCGATTCAATACAAACAAAACCAATGACCTTTCAGATGGGTGACCTAAACATCATTTTTTCAATAATTTTCATAATATGCAAATACGCTTTAAAAGACACCAAAACCCATTTTGAGATATACAGAATAGGCCTGAATATTAGCCAAAAATGTAAAACTTTTGATTGCCCAGACAAGAAAAAATACAAAAATTCTCAAACTATTCCTCGGTGGGGTTGGTTAATAGAGGGTTAAGCTCAAATAGTGCACCGTAATCCAAATGACCTGGAAACTCTTCAACTAGACAACTGTAATGGTGCTGTAAACGAATTGTTTGTTGTGGAATGGTGTCGTAATGATAAAGGCACCGTAATTATAGAATTAAACTCTGGGCCAGGAGATTCATGGTAAAATATTTACTTTGATTAGATTTTGAGCTTCTTTGATCTCTTATAATTTGTGACATATAATAAGTTCGTTATCCTATTTGTTTTTTTTTTGTAAAATTTGTCTTTACGATACCTTTGTAAGTGAATGAGTTAAGCCAGGTTTACCTGAAACGACAAGAAAATAAATATTAAATATGCTACCACGAGAATTTGGTCTAGTTTAGTGAAACGAGTTTTAAAATAGCATGTGAAGTTGTGATTTTTTCTGGAAAATCTTCGGAACTTTTCAAAAGTTAGACACTTTTTTAAAGAAAACTGTTGTGAGCTTAGACCACTTAGCTTGCGAAACTACATACCACTCTTCGCCTTTTGTGAGCTAACCCAATCTCAACTGTATAAATATGTCTACTGCCAAACCACCTCTCAATGCAAACCCCCATCATCCACCAACCGTGTATGTTGAATGCAACTTCTCCAGAGCTTATCCACACGTTGGTATTACATTTTCCCTCTTTCCACGAACCAACCCATCTGCATCTGCATCCGCATCTAGGGCGGCGAGTGTTGCAGCATTGCATACTTGTGCATATTGCTGTGTTATGAAGTCTTCAAACTCTCTACGGCTTTTGGTGTCGTAACAGTAACAGCAACAGCAACAGCCTCACACAGGATCCAGAAGCAGAAGCAGCACACAGCTGCCAAGGATCACATAATTTTGCGAATGTAGAGAACCTCTATTTATGTACGTAGGTACGTACGTACATCCACTTCAGCACACAGCTCCTTTCCACGTGGAGCTTCTTCGACTCTTCGGCTATGTGTGTCTATCGGATAAAGCTTCTGCCTGAGTAAGTTTCACTCGCAGGCAACAAGGACGACGACGATTGGAGGAACAGGTGCCCCTCTGCTTTCTGCCGAAACACCCAGACGGACGATTCCCGGTTTTTGGGATTAAAAGAGGTTTCGACATTTATAGCATTCGATAAAGTTGATGAAGATGAAACTTGCTCTTTCCTTCCCGTCGAGTTTCGCCACCAGCACCCAGCAAACAGGGAGCACCATCGTAGGAGGCGCTGACAGCGCCAACTCTGACTACTCTACAAGGACGACGATGATGATGCCTTTTCTCACCTTTCCCCTCCTCAGCCTACTACTCCCACTCACTGTGTTCGGGTGATTGAAGCCACCATCGTTGTAGATGCCGTTATTGCTTCCAAGTTTCAACGAACAGAACGTAGTCACCGGGTTGATTTCAGCCGTATAAACTCCGAGCCAAACTCTATAAGGTAGTCTCGGAGCCAAGGATGAGATTTCTTGGAAAATTTACAATATGATTGCCGGTTGGTTGCCAGCCAGGCAGCTTCCTCATAAGTCGCTAGCAGCAAGCCTTCCAGTTTGCGCCGCCAGAGGTAGGTAGGTAAAAGAGGTCAGGGTGGCAACCGGATGACTGTTATCTTGTTCCCAAAAGAGATTTTCCAAGAGTTTGAACACCCTCCAACCAACCAACGCCAACGTTTGGGTCCTTCTCAGCGCTCAAGAAACAGCGCAAACAACACAACACAGCCGAACGTGTAGGTGTCTAAATTAAATTTCATGGAGGTGCATGGTGTTGCTTCTGTTGGGAGGAAAGCACTGCCACTCGAAGGAGGCCAAATTTTCAACAGATTTCACACTAGAGCAGAGTAGGCGTTGTGGTTGGTAGTGCCGTCTGCCCGGCCGGTCGGTTGGAAGAGGGATATGGGAAATGGGAGGAAACGAGTCGAAAGTTTATCGTTTGTAGAAAATCTGTCGAGTTTTGGGGAGAGTTTCACAAAGCCCACTGCTATCTACTGGTGGAAAGCTGCTTCGAATGCAATTTAAATGTTAATGTTGGGGAAAGTTCGGTTTACAGTGCACGACAGAAGAATGATATTTGTACCTCTTAGATGACTATTGGAACTTCTACATATTTCATTGAGATTTTTTTGAAAGTTTTGGATGGTTTTTAGTTGAGTTAAGTACATGAAATGCTAAGTAAAGGCATCTTGTCCATGTCTGCTGTTTCAAGCATATGCAATTAATTTTGCAACTCTAACAAAACATTTTAAAAAGGGTATTCCTTATAGTTCCGAATCATTCTTGAGTTTAAAATCCTTTTTCCGAAAAGTTCAATGGTGATTCAGCAGAGGGGGAGGGGTCTCAGAAGCAGGGTTGTAAAATGTCACAAAAATGTCATTTCGTTATTTGCCCAATTCTTTGCTCCTAGTAAGATATGTGTATCGACGATGTCGTTATTTTACCATGTCTAAATAGCATTATTGAAGGTTTGTGTTTACGGGCAAAAATTAGCACTGAAATGGTAGAACTGGAAAATGTCATTACATTTTTTCCATGACATTTCACTACCCTGCTCAGAAGTCTTTCAAAAGCGTTACAGGGGCGTTTCAAAGCATTTCAGAGGCATTTCAGAGAGATTCAGGGAGTTTCGGGAACGTGTTAAGGGCGTTCCTATAGGTTTTAAGAGCGTTTGATTGATTTTCAGGGGCGTATCAAGAGATTGTCCGGTGCATTTCTGGAGGTTTCTTAATTCTTTGAAGGTCGATTCAAGAGGTTAAAAGGGCATTTCAAATTGATTATGATTATTTCAAGGGCATTTAAATGTGATTACGGAGGTTTTAAGGGCGTTTCTAGGCATTTCTGGTCAATGTCGTATCAGGAGATTTTAAGCAACACTTTTAAATCAAAAGACATTCAGGGGCATGTAAACGAATTCCGGAGATTTCAAGAGCATTTCAATGGGATTATGATACTTACAGGGGCGTTTCAAGGCATTTCCGAGGCGTTTCGAAGGGATGTAAAAGGTTTTTGTGAAGGAGTTTCTGAAATGCCTCCAAAAAAATCACCGAAAACACCCACGGACTCCGTGTAATGCGTCTGAGACGCTTCTGAACCTCCGAAATCGCGTGCGTAACGCCTCTGCCACCCGCCAAAACTCTTCTGAAACTTTCTCAAAAGCCCTAGAAGCCCCCCTAACAGGACTCGGAGCTCAAGTAACGCACCCGAGACCTTCTGTTCTGAAACCCACGAAAACTCCTCTGAAACCCGACAAGTAGCATCTCTGAAACTCGACGAAAATGCATGAAGCTTTCTGACATACCCCAACAATCTCCCTACAACTCCCTCGAACCCCATGTTACGCACCTGTGACCCTACGAAAACCCCATAACACCCCCAAAAACTCCCCTGGAAGCTGCTCCGAAAATCTTTTGTATTCCATGTCTGCATTGGGAAACTATCAGACCCGCAGGAACTCCCCGAAAACTTCTTGAAACCCCCTTGGGCCCCTGGAAACTCCCCTGAGATTTCCTGATACCTCACTGAAACCCCTTGGGATTTCCTGAAACACTGTTGCCATAGTTACCGTCATTATTACATTTTCTCATATGCTCAGCGTTGATTTTGAATAAGTCTCCCTTTAGTTATGCAGGGATTGTAAAGGTGCATAAATTAAAAGTTCATAAAAAGAGGTTTTAGTGTATACTGAAACCTTCATTTAGGTAGAATAAATTCATGTTAAATCTATCATGGGGAACATTACCCGGAGGAAATCTAAGTATATCCAAGAACTGCCCTCAATGTAAGTCATTTGATTTTTGAAGACAACCAGTGACCTCTCACTGTATTACGGAAAAGGTAACTCTTTAAATCGGATGAAACGCCCTGAAATGCCTTAAAACTCCTAAGAAAACCCACTTGAGGCCCACGTAGACTACACTAAAGCTCTACTCTAATCTCTCGTCATAACGCCATGAGACACTCTCCTGAGACACCTGGCACAAATGTCCCAAATGGAGGATAACGTGCCTCTGCAGCTGGTCTGGTTAACCCTTTGAAACCCACTGAACCCTCTGAAACCTCTCGAAACGTCTTAAATAATTTCAGAAATTCCTCATGGGACTCCGGTAGACATCCCTCAAACTCTACTGAAGCTCTCTGAAACCTCCTGAAGCCTATTGAATCCAACTGAAACTTCTGTGATGCAACGTTAACTAACCTTAAGCTTTACTGATGTCCCCGGAATGCTTTGCAAACTTTTGGAGCATCTTGAACTGTTCTCAAACCTTCCACAAAACCCACCTGAGGCTCCCGTGAACTTCAATTAAACCCTTTTAAAGCCCCATGAAGCACTTCTGGAACCCCCCTTTTGAACTCCTTTGGAATCCCCTGAAAGCTTTTTGAATCCCTCGGAAAACTCACGTTCTACTGTGAGTAATATTTAGGAAATAAACTAATCTTGTTTAGGTAATGAATAATCCTTTTGTGCACACCCGACTCGTAGCCAAAATAGAGATTTCAGCACACATCAATAGCAAACTGAATGAAAATTTAATGGATAATGGGGGCCCTCGGAAGTTCAAGAGGATTTTGTGGTTCCACGGGGATTTGTAGAGTTTGAATTGAAACAAATTTCAGGGGATTCCAGGGGGGCTTTAAGGGGCTGTGAGAGGGCCTTCCGGGGACTTCCAGAAAGTTTTTAAGGAGAATTCAAATGGGTTTTAGGGGTGTTTCAGGTAGTTCATGGGAGCTTCTGGGGAGTGAGGTTTCAGGAGGCTTCCGGGGTGTTGAGGAATGGTTTCAGGGGGTTTCTGAGGACTTGCAGGGGGTTTAGGTTGATCTCACGAGGTTTCAGAGAAATTCATGCAGTATCAAGGGATTTGACAGATTTATGCGGGTTTAAGGAGATTTCAAGGGGGTTAACGAGAGTTCAGGAGTGTTTCAGATGGGTGTCTGGAGGTTTCATAACGTTACAGAGGGTTTCATGGGGTTCCGTGAGTGTTTCAAGGGATTGCTGTTGCTTTTAGGAGTTTAGGAGTTCTGAGGAAGTTTGAGCGATGTTTCAATGGGATAACCTATACTCAAGCAAGTTTTTGGAGCCCTTAATAGCCGTATAGCTCAAAGCTTGTCTCAATGTAGTTGCATGAGGATATGTGAGCATGGACATGTTCATGGTTCTACAAATGATCAGTTTTTATGGACCTTTATCCAGTCACATAGCTGATGCCGTGCCCAAACTCTACTTCGCCACCTTAAGCTCCCTTCGAATCAGATCACCTCAAGGCATCCAACACGTTATGGAATTTCAGTCATATGTGCTGTAAGCGACCTGATCAATGCAATAAATTCTTGGGACAAGCTGCAAGGCATAAGCAGGCAGCTGTTTTCGGTTTATTTGGATATTCTAGGATATCCAAACTATTCTTGAGTTAAGACTTCCATGATCAGTAAGATTTACTACATTGCCGTTCTACGCATAATTGTCCCATTTAGATAACTGTAACAGTTGCTATTCAAAACAAACTTGTGAGTTTGACCATTTTCCATTATCCGAAGGGGCTTCGAAGGTTAGTTTGCAAAATGTCCAAGAGTTAAGAATGATCAAAGTCTACAGAATTTATCACAACCACCATTGAGTCTACGTATGAGGTTATGTCCGTTGGCATCTATGATACTCGGGATTTAATGAGTATATTGTACGATATTGCACAGTAGGTATGCAAAATGCCTTTGAGTTCAGAACCTTCATGTTCTACAAAGCTCAGTTTAGCCGCCATTCACGATTGGGTTGATACTTGCGTTGATATTACCTTTAGTGCTTAGCAATCACAACAGAATTTTCACATAATCTCTTGTAACTTTGGAACATTGGATATTTATATGGCAGTATTTAAGATGATCAAGGTCATCTAACCAATCCTACAGATTTGAACATTAGATCCAAGAGGACCAAGAGGGTGAATATGTGATATTTATGGTCAAAGTTAAAACATCCACTGGCTTGACATCTTATGTGAAGTACGATATTCTCAGGAGAGTTTGGACGACCCATAATATCCCGGAGACACAAAACAATGTGTATCGATGACAAGAAAGGTTCGGTGAGCATTGATTATGTTATATTGCTCTGTATAGCAACTAAGGCCAAAGTGATGACCTGAAGCTCTAAATTCCTAATGGTATTTATAACGAAATCAACTTGTGTTCTGGCCAGGGTTGTGAAACGTCACAAAAATGTCATTTCGTTATTTGCCCCTAAGTTAAAATATGTATCGATGATGTCGTTATTTTACCATGTCTAACTAACATTGCTGAAGGTTTGTGTTCACCAGCAGAAATCTCCACTAAAATAATAGAACTGAAAAATGTCATGAAATTTTTTCCATGACATTCCCGTGACATTTCACAACCCTGGTTCCGGCTATAGATGTGAGAAAACAATAAAAAAAACTAAACTCCTGACGAGTTTGGACGACCTATAATTAACCAAAATGTATAAAAATGTCTATTGATCTACTCTACAATAAGGCTTACTGAAAACAATTGATTTTGTTACGATTTTGAAATAGCGGAAATAGCTACCATCACAGCTATAGTAGTATAGTAGTAGTAGTAGTAGTCAAGTTATTTGTCTTAACAAGGATGCCCCAGAGGTTTCCTCTAAAATTTCGTAAGATTCCAATCTATTGTTTGCTGCATATATAGCTACAAACACACTCCACTTTTACATTTGGGTCATTTTTATCCAAACCGTACACTACGGCAGCGAGCTGTTCCTAACATTATGCAGTATAAAGGCCAACGACTGTCTGGAAGATGTCTGGTGATGTCGAGGATTGAACCTCTGGACAGTTTGGACGACCCTTATAAGATACTAAATGTATAATAAATATTGATTACTGGTAAAAAAAAGTGTACTGTTATTGTTACAGGTGTAAAACTGTTCTGAACTCAGGGTTTTTTTTTCTTCTAAACCATAGGGGGATAATCTGCTCAACAGACACCCTAACAGAAGGTTAGGGTAGTGTAGGTCTGACAGGCCGTCTTCTACAACAAAAGTAGAATCCAGGACTACTCTCTCCTCGTACCCACTAAACCATTCCTATGGTCGCCAAACCCTACGTCTCTCCGGGGAACCACCAAGAAGGTATTGCTTCAAAGAATGAACTCAGGGTTACACTGTTACAAGTGTAGACATGTATTTTTGAATTTCAAGGCATTTTTACTGATAGGACGTTTGGACGACCTTGAACATCCCAGTATATAAAAAACTGTTTTAAATTCATGATAAATACATCGTTTATATGATTGGCAGTAAATCTTGTGTATACAGATGGAACAATCGATAAAATTTACATTTTAAAGGAAAAAATATGGGTTAAACGATAAATAGAAACAAAAGTATGCAGATTATTTTTACAAGGATAAACGGGTTCTTCATGGTCAGGATGTTTGAGGATGTCGATAAAGTGAAACATTTTAAAATATTTTCTGATACCTGGAATAACTTTTCTCAGCATCATATTACATCAACGACCAAGGCAAGGATCCCGGAAAACGAGCAGGACAACATGACAATCAACCACGACAACCGAATAACTTAAAACATCTGACAGTATTATTGTAAAGAAACTCATCTTTGTAACATGAAACTCTATACTAGACCACCTCAAACGATTTTTACCGAGATGGACCAGTCCTGGGCTGAAAATCTCGTTAATAATGATAATAATAAAATTTTGACTGTCAAGATTTCATTTATTGATCAACTCCAGCAAATTATTATGAAGTAAATAGTTTCATTGTATGTACCACCCTATCGCTCACATACGGAATACAAAAAATAAATAAATCCGTTTCACCAGTGGGCCAGTGGTCACTACTAGAAGTAGTTTGGGTTCTGGATACATTCCTCCTTTCTTCGTGACCGATTCAGGTAGGAACAGTGAAGAACATGTGCCACCGGCGGCCCACCCCACCCCTCGAACCAGCCCGAATTTCTGAATATTTGTTATATTATCATTATTTTTATTGTTGCTGCTGTTGCTCGAACAGCTTGACTCTATCCGCCCACCACCCCCCATATTCCAGAAAGCCAGAGTGGCAGAGAGAGAGAGACACACAGCACGGAAAGCAGATCGCCCAGCATACTAAAATATTTCGCATCTGTAGGAATTTTCGCCTCCTCCGCGCCCCCGTCCCACTCACTCAGTGTGGAGTAGGTAGTAGGCAGTCATCGCCAGCGAACGAGATTGTGCTACGAAGGTAGGTAGAAACTTTCCCATGGCGAGAGTCAGATCAGAGACAGAGAGACTCATACAGCATCATCCTAGTAGGCGACGGCAATGATGATGGGTGGCACAGCAGCAGCAGCAACGTCACAATGTTTTTCGTTGTCTTCATCTCTGATGGCCCAACGGCGGCGGTGGCGGCTGCCGTGCTTGACTGGGCCGTACTTGGGCGGGCGGCGGTGGAACGACTCACAGGAGTCGTCGTAAAGTACTACGCAGCATGCCATGAACGTAGAATAAGGACCTCACAGGATCTCAGCGCTGTGAGCGGGGTGGTACAACCCTGGTGCCAAGCTGGAAACTTCATGTTAAAGTTTTATTTCCAGGCTTTATGGGTGGTCGGTCGGTGTGGGGGGACAGAGGAGGCCTAGAGCGAGGGAAACGTAGAAAAGCTATTTCTGAGAGCTTCACAACAAACTTTGCCACAGACGACGACGACGACGATGACGGTGGAGAAGAAGAAGTGTAGTATCACAGGAGTATAGGAACACAGTCTGAAAGCTGTTTCGAGCAAGGAAGGATGAGACACCCGCCCACCCACACTCGTTTGTTCAGAGCTTGCTACGTTTGACGACGACGATGGTGATGACGAAGACGACGAACGCAAAGTGGAAAGCAGAAAATCGAGCATACCGATTTAATGCTTCTCTGTTTAGGCGCCTGGAAACGTGGGAAGTGGTGGTGAGGGTCAGAGTGGAAGGAAGCTGTTGGGTGTGGGTGTGGGATTGGAAGCCACAGCAGAAGAGAACAGTTATTTGTTTGCGTCTTATCCTTTTGCACTTTTCGGTACTTGGCTTTGAGCGGGGAGTGCCATCTGGGATTATGTTGCATGGAATATGCGGTGCGGAGTTTCTTTTCTTAACAAGCAAGGTGACTTGTGAGCGGAATCGTTATTTATCTTTGGAATGGAAAATTAGACATCAAATGTTTTTCTTTTTGCTAACAAGTTAACAGATGTCTTTTGACAGCTTGAAAAGCTTTTTTGATGATTTTGTGATCGATAAACATGCAAAATAATATCATGCTAAATACCTAAAATCAATTCAAGCTGAAATTTAGAATCGCCCTAGGAGATAAAATCTCCGGCTAAAAATCTGGTTAATACAGATACAAAAATATATAATAAATGAATTTTCATCATGGTTCAAACCTTAAGCTGCACAGAGACCTTCAAAGGTTATATGGTACGTTTTTTAGGACATTTTGCAATTACCTGTATGGATCACTGATGGTACTGATTATTTGTGTTTTTTTTTCGAAGGGTAGTGAAAGTAGACCTTTTTAAGATCAACAAGGTGCAGCCGCCAATAAAAGGGTGTTACAAATGGTCTAAGGATGATTCAAAGGAGTTTAGGAATAAAAGGTGGTCAATTCTGGTTAGAAAGGCAAGCAATTGATAGAAAAAAAGAGGTAATGGAAGGATTTAAGAGAGCAAAGTAGAACAATAGAGAAGATGCGAGGTGAGTTAACAGATGGAGAAAAAGATCGCTAAATAGGAATATGCTGAAGTACTTCTTTTGTTCGTTCCAGTAAACTCCCCTTAAAGCAACTGATTCTCATATGTTCATATCCCTTGTATCCCCCTCAAAAACCCCTTGAACGCCACCTGAACTCTCCTACACCCTCCCATCTTTACGGGACGCTCAAATTGGCAAGTTTTGTGACAAGTTAGGTGAAGGTCACCAGCATTTACATCCCAACCCCTGGTAACTACGACAAGGATGTATTATTAGGTATATTAATAGATGAGTTCGTTCCATTCTCTTTTGTATTAGGAATATTTATTAAAAAAAATCATGTACATTATGCTTTCATGTACACTACGGCAATCATATGTAGACATTTTTTAAGGCATTCAGTAAACATTTTTTTTAGGTTTAAATGCGTAAAGTAAAAAGGGTATGAAAAAAGGAAATCTAGTTCGGGAGCACTGGTCTTCCACCTGAGCATGCAAGTTCCCAGAGATCCCAAAAAAGGCAGGTCCAAGGGGGCTTCAGGGGCGTTTCAGGGGATTATTTCAGGGGTTTTCAGCAGCTTCTAAGGACGGTCCGTCAGGTTTCGTTGGCTGTTTAATGTGATTATGGGAGTTTCAGGGGCATTTCAAGAGCAAATGATAATCCCTGAAAACAAGCAAAACAAGCAAAACAGGCAAATGACAATCCCTGAAAATTCAGGGACGCTTCAAGGGGCTTTATATGCGATTCAGGTGACGGGAGGGCTCAGGAACCCTAAAAAGGCGTTACAAAGGGTTTCAGGGGCGTTTCAAGGTAATTCATAGGTATGTGAGAGAGTTTGAGGAACGATATAGGAACAAGATACTTGAAGTACATATGTAGCTCAAATTTTCAGGTACCGTTTAAAAAAAACTTTCGAACGGATTTAAATGAAAATGCATCCCAAAGCTGGCAATGACCGAACGTTGCGAGTGGTTTTCAGGGGTGTTTCAACGGGATTTCAGGTGCATTTTAGGGGGTTCCTTGAGCCTTTTAAAAGCGGTTCTAGTTTGGGGCTGTTCATAAACCACGTAGACCAAAATTTGGTCATCTCAGACCCCCCCCCCCTTCCTTCCTCGTAGACTTTTGACCATACAAAAAAAAATGTATGGAGCTTTGGCTTTGACTTTGGCTAGACCCCCCTTCCCCTAAAAAGTCTACGTGGTTTATGAACGGCCCCTTTCATTCTGTGACATGTTCCTGAAACTGCGAACGAGACAGGCAGATATTGAAGAACCGGAAGTGTGAAGGAGTGAAGACTTCGACTTTCTCATTGCGCGTTCAGGGTCACATCCGCCAATTAAGCAGTGGAACAAAATTTGGTGATTCGCAACTGTGTAACTACGGCACACGTCTAATAAATCAAGAATACTCATGTCATATGAATATTTTTGGACCTGGTTCAACGAGTTGATATCGGACTCGATATCCTACGCCTACTGGCGACCTCCAGTAGATAGATAATTTATAACCTCTGTATCATAGAGATTTCCAGAAAGGGAGAGGCTTGGAGTTTTCGGGGGCATAACTGGAGTTTTCAGAGAATTTCGCACCTGAGACGTCCTGAAATCCCCATGTCACGCTTCTGGAACCCGCATAAAATTATCTGAAACTTCTTGAAACGCCTCAGAAATCCTCTGAAACCCCTACGAACTCTACGTAACGCACCTAAAACCTATTACGGCTATTACGACTCTTAAACCCGCTAAAAATCTCCTGAAATCATGAAATGTCTCCAAAATTCCACTAAGACTCCCTCGAATCCCATGTAACGCATCTGAGACTCTGAAAACCCCCGAAAACGCCTGCGTAACGCCTCTGATACCTGTCAAAAATTATCTGAGACCCTCGACAACCCCTAAAACGCCTCTGAAACTCGCCGGAAATCCTCTAAAACGGTCTGCAATGCTTTCCAAAACCACCTCAGATCTCCGAAAGCTCCTTCGAAACATGGTCGGAATACCAATGTCCCCACATTCTCAAACTTTTGGTTCTCGACCAACTGGAACCGCTGGAACTCCAGGTCTACATTGCAAACTGTTATTTCATACTTCCATCATCTCGATTTGTGTTACAGTCAACGTCTCTGAGATCTTCTGAAACTGCCCTGAGATCCCCATGAACACCTTGAAGCCCCCTGAGAGGACCCTGAGGCCCTCTTAAACTTTAATGAGATTTTCTGGTACCCCTAGAAACTTCCTTGGACTGTTTTGAAACGCCCCTGAGAACTCCGGGTCTTTCGCTGAAACAACCTTGAGACCTGAAATCTCCCTTCGTTCTCTATTATAAACGCCCCTGTTCGCCATTGCCATAGTTACCGCCATTATTAGATTTTCTTATGCAAATTATTGGTTCCGAATATCTCTCCCTTTTTTTATGCAGAGCATAAAAAGGTGAAAAGCACACAAAACTTACCAGTATGAAAAGATTTTTAAGTGTATTGCGCGGTAAATTAGATACGATTTGATGAAAAATCATAATTTTTGTTACCTCCTCAGCCTTGATAAGCAATGGGTCTATCAATTCAGTCCAACCAAAGCGGCTTTCACCCTTTTTTGCCTTTCTCGTTCACCTAAGCCAGCGATCCTCAAGCCTATTTTTTTCAACTGTTTGTATTGCACTTCCTAGATCCATTCGTGAAACATTCAACACGTTATTCTAGGTTATTTTGGGAGTAGAAGAACCTCCTTAAGAAACATTTTAAGAAATTCTACGGCAACATGGAGAACTCGGCGTCAAGTGCGGCCCGCGGACCGCACTTTGGTGATCACTGACCTAAGCGAACTGAAAGGCCACATGTTCACTCATAAAAGAACTTTCGATAGAAGGCTCGGAAGGCCAAGCCAGATATACCAATCAACTCAGTTCGACGAATTCAGATGATGTCTTTTTTTTTTTCCTTCTAAACCATAGGGGGATAATCTGCTCAACAGACACCCTAACAGAAGGTTAGGGTAGTGTAGGTCTGACAGGCCGTCTTCTACAACAAAGTAAAATCCAGGACTACTCTCTCCTCGTACCCACTAAACCATTCCTATGGTCGCCAAACCCTACGTCTCTCCGGAACCACCAAGAAGGTATTGCTTCAGAGAGGGGCTAGTGCACATCGCACCCACAAGGTTAGCTGCGTAGCCTGCAGCAACGAACATCGATGACTCGCTTTGGAGAGTCCATCACGGTAGCATGCTGGCGCTTAGCCAGTTTCCCGAGTGGTCCTCGCCACTCCCTTTGTCCTCGGAAGGCGGGCAGAGTCAACCCCGCCCGCGCCCTACTGCTGAGCGGACATCAAGAACTGATGCCCACATGCAACCCGATCTGACCTGCCCGCAAAGGAAGGGTATCACTACCCTTCAGGCCCTATCAGATGCATCCGTAGGTTGCTGACGGCAGGGTCTCCACCTGCCCCGACCCTTGCAGGGGACCCCTTTCCAACCGCGGGCTTGGATCCAACCCAGTAGACCGACGCCACGACAGCACCGCTACCGGGACTTCCTCTCCGCGGCCACTTAATCGTTGTAAGGGTCGATCTCGACCGCAGGGCACCGGTATGACCTACGAAGCCGACTCCGAACCCCTGGACCACCTCTTGTACTGCATCTGGACTAGCCATTCTCCGAGTCCACGCGCCACCTCCTCTGTAGCTCCCAGACGATGTGGGTAATAGCCGTTGAAACGGCGTTCCAGCCAAACTCATCCCTACACATCCTCTGGACCAAGTTGTCCGGAGTTGTGTCCTCCCCGCATGTGGCAAGCATGCGGTCACGCATTGTGCGAAAACGCGGGCACACGAACAAAACGTGTTCCGCCGTTTCCTCTAAACCATTGCACACTGGGCATTCGGGAGAATCCGCATGCCCGAAACGGTGTAGATACTGTCGGAAGCAACCATGACCTGTAAGGACCTGTGTCAGGTGGAATGAAACTTCCCCATGGCGCCTATTAATCCAACTATCTACCCTCGGTATCAACCTATAGGTCCACCTTCCTTTGGTGGAACTGTCCCACGCGCGCTGCCATTTGACCATAGAGGCCATCCTGACAGTCCTGCGTATGCCTCTTGTGCCGCGCATTTCGAAGCACTCCATGTCCTCACTGATAAGAATGCTGATAGGCACCATACCAGTAATGACGCAGAGAGCGTCGTGTGACACGGTACGGTACGCGCTCGCAACCCTCAGGCACATAAGCCTGTAAGTACTTTCCAGCTTCCGTCGGTAGCATTTAGTACTTAGCGCGGTGCCCCACGCCGGGCCGCCATACCTAAGTATGGATGTAGCAACACTAGCCAGAAGCTTGCGCTTACTGGCGTACACCGCAGAGCTATTGGACATCATCCGGGACAGTGCCGCAATAGCTGTGGAGGCTCTTTTACAGGCATAATCGACGTGGCTACCGAAGGTAAGCTTATCGTCGATCATCACGCCCAAGTGTTTGACGGAGCGCTTCGACAGGATAGTGCACTCTCCTACACTGATCTCCGTCTGCTGCTCCGACTTCAGGTTGTTAACAACCGTCACCTCTGTCTTGTGGTGAGCCAGCTCCAGTTTCCTGGACCGCATCCACGCCTCCACAACCTTGATCGAGTGGTTGGTAGTCAACTTTACCTCCTCGATCGTTTCACCGTAGACTTCGAGCGTAATGTCGTCGGCAAATCCGACAATCACCACTCCCACTGGATACTCTAACCTCAACACCTCGTCGTACATGACATTCCATAACACCGGACCCAGGATGGAACCTTGCGGGACTCCTGAGGTTATGTGAAAGCACTTCCGACCCACCTCCGTGTCGTAGACTAGTACACGATTCTGAAAGTAACTTCCGAGAATCTTGTACAGGTACTCCGGTATCCCCAGACGCAAGAGCGCATCGGCAATAGCAGACCAGCTAGCGCTATTAAACGCATTCCTTACATCCAGAGTCACTACCGCGCAAAAGCGAATTCCCCTCCTCTTAGGCTCGAGTGCTTTCTCGGCGGTTTTTGTAACCGACAAGATAGCGTCTACGGTGGACCTCCCCTTCCGGAAGCCGTACTGGTTACTCGAAAGACCATTTTCGCCCTCGGTGAACCGCAACATTCTATTGAGGATGATCTTTTCGAGCACCTTCCCCGCCGTGTCAATCAAGCATATTGGTCTATATGCCGACGGGTCTCCGGGTGGTTTCCCCGCCTTTGGCAATAGTACCAGGCTCTGCCTCTTCCAAGCTTCTGGGAAAACTCCCTCGTCCAGGCATTTCTGCATAGCAGACCTGAACATCTCGGGAGCCTCTGCAATAGCTACTTTTAAGGCCAGGTTCGGAACTCCGTCCGGACCTGGGGCCTTACCTACGCTAAGGGACTTAGCTATCCCCGCAAGTTCCACATCGGTGACCCTCTCCTCATCGCCAGCCCCAGTCCCCGGCTGTCCTACGAAAGGAGGCCAAGGACTAGGATCATGACGCGGAAAAAGTCCTCCAATGATCCCCTCCAACATCTCTGGAGATTGCTCTGTAGGAGCCATCACACCTCTCGTCTTGGCCATAACGATCCTGTAGGCGTCACCCCACGGGTTCGTATTGGCACTTTGACAGAGACCCTCAAAGCAGGCCTTTTTGCTTGCTCTTATCTCGGTCTTAAGCGCGGCTTTTGCAGCGGCGAACACCACCCGCCGTTCTTTTCGCTCTTCCTCTGATCGTGCTCGCTGCATCCGCCGCCTAGCCCGTAGGCAGGCGCGGCGCAGGTCCGCAATCGCGTCGGTCCACCAGTAAGCCGGTGGCCTCCCATTTCTAGGGTGGACTCGCCTAGGCATGGTCGCATCACACGCACGTGAGAGCACCGCTACCAGCTCGTCGCCGTCTAAACCGATTAAGTTTCGCTCACGGCGGAGCGCCTCCCTAAATACCCCTTCGTCGAAGTATGATGTCTTCCACCTGCGAGGGCTTGGCCTTGGCCTAGCCGCCTCTTCTTCTATCCGCTGTCTGCTGTTATTGTAGTCGATACTGTAGCGAACCGCCAGGTGGTCGCTGTGAGTGTAGCCATCATCTACTCTCCAGTTCGAACTACTTGTTAGGCCAGGACTACAAAAGGTCACGTCAATAATTGACTCCGCTCCGTTTCGACTAAAGGTACTCTTGGTACCGACATTAGCCAAGTCGACATCTAAGATGGCCAGTGTTTCTAGCAGGATCTGACCCCGCTGGTTCGTGAAACGGCTTCCCCATTCCACAGCCCAGGCATTAAAGTCACCCGCTATTACCACCGGCCTTCGCCCTGTTAGCACGGTCGTTAAGCGGTCTAGCATTTGCGTGAACTGCTCGATCGGCCACCGCGGAGGCGCATAACAGCTACAGAAGAAGACCCCGTTTACTTTGGCGACCACGAAGCCCTCATAGGTAGTAGACACCAACTCCTGAACGGGGTATTTACCCGTCGTCCATATCGCCGCCATTTTTCTGGTCCCATCCGCGACCCAGTTGCCGTTGCCGGCGGGTACTCGGTATGGGTCCGATATGATGGCGATATCCGTCTCCCACTCAGAAACTGCCTGACAAAGCAGTTGCTGAGCCGCATCACAGTGGTTCAGGTTCAGCTGCGTTACCTGCACTGTGATTTGTTGTTCACTGCGGCTTTCTTAAAGGCCGGGCACCCTGGACCACCCATCGCATGTCTGTTTTTCGAGGTTTTCCCGGTACAGATCATGCAGATGGGCGGACTCGTGCAGCTTTGGGCCTTATGACCTTCAGCGCCGCATCGCCTACACAGTTTGCGCCTGTCGGGGCCTTTGCAGTCCCACGACTTGTGTCCTGGTTCCAGACACCTGAAGCAAACCTCTGGTGGCTCGTGGAATGTCAGGTGACATACACACCAGCCCACCTTTATCCGCCCTACTTTAACGGACTTTTTAACGTCCGCCACAGGTAGCTGAACCAGAGCTATCTGTGTCCCTGCTGGCCCCTTCCGCAGCCTGACGGCTGTGGCGGCCACCTGAACATCGCACTGTTGCCGCAGTGCCGTGACGAGCTCTTCCGCTTCGGTGATCTCGTCTAGGTCTTTGACCTTCAGAGTCGCCTCATGCGTAAGAGCCCTCACCTCCACTCCATCACCAAGGACCTCTTCTGCCAGCCTCTTGTAGGCGGCGCCCTTGTGATCCTTCTCGCGCTTAAGCTCCAGGATCATTTCGCCCGTACGAGTACGTCTGATACTGCGTACGTCGGCTCCAAGACCCTCAAGCTTGGCGTCGCACCTCATCGCCTTCAAGACGTCCGAGTATTTCGACTGTTCGGTCTTGATGACGATAGCGTCACCTTTTTCGCGCCTGGCACCTGCCTTCCTACGCCTTGGCTTGGCGACCTGCACTTCTGCCTGCGGATTCCCCTTCTTCTTCCTCTTCCGCTCTACCTTTGTCCAAGGAGGGTCCTCTCCTTGGATCGCCCTGCTCTGTGGCTGCTGAGGGCCCACCATTGGTCGCAACCCCTTGTTCCCATCATTCCGGGACGGGCCGGCCTTTTCAGGCCCACCCTTCCCAGCTTTCCGGGAACCCTGGCTGGGGTCCGACTTTCCGGCATAACCACCGGCTTTCGGGGTTATTATACGCCTGGCCTTGCGGGCACCGCCAGACAGCTCCTCACCTGACGGCTGCCTCGCCCGCTTCTGCGAATGCTTGTCACGTTTGTCACGAGCATTCGCTTCCACACTCTTCGGACTACCCGCGAAGGAGAAGGCCTCCGTTTGCGTAAGCTTAGACGCTTTCTCCTTTGCGGGTTCCGCCGCTGCCGCAGCCAGCAACGCGACCGCGTGCTCCTGCTTGGCCTCATCAACTGACGCTCTAAGCCGAAGCAAGGCCGTTTTCAGGTCCTTACTTATATTCGACTTAGTTGTCGCGAAGTCAATAATTTTGCCAAGCTGCTGCTCAGCTACCTCCAATGCGGGCCGTCCTTTTCCTGCTACTTGGCTGATGGCCCTCAGCAACCATGCTCCGTCCATAACCTCCGCCGGCTGGCTTGCCGTGGAGTGGACAGGAGCTCCCACGCTTGAGCTGCGTAAGCAGCTTCCAGCACCTGACTCCTCGCTTCTCCTTGTTGGAGACCGCATCAACCCGCTTCTTGCGAAGGGGTTGATCGCACCACTACTACCTGTTGCACTTGATTTCGAAATTTGTTTACTCATATTTGATTCCCACGAGTCGCACGAGAAAGAATGTCCACCACGCCAGAGCTCTGCATTAACGCGGTAAGGGACAGCTTACTGTGGGGGGTGCCCAGGTGCCCCACAGGCTCCGTTAAAGATCGAGCATCTTTTTCACCCCCTCGATCACTCATTCCTCGGCACGGGTCGCTTGACACCTTGAATTGGGGTTAGTAGTCCTATTCTTAGCCGGCAACTACGCGGCTGACTCGCAAGCGGGGGGTGCGTCAGGCCCCAGGATGATGTCTGTGTGTATGTATGTGTGTGTATGTGTGTGTGTATGTGTGTGCATGTATGTCTGTGTTCAAAAAAGTTCACTCACTATTGAGGCACTTCCCATTGGCCGATTTTTCGGATCATAGCTCGAATCGAACTGGAATTTTACTGCATTGTTTGCTAATAAAAATGGTCCGGATCGGTCAAGGTGTTACGGAGTTATGGCCATTTTAGTGATCCGGACCAGCACCGGTTGAATTGGCCGTATATAAAACTGAACCAAGTCCCATCACGCGACATATCAAACTGCGGCGATTTGTGTAATCTTAAACATGACGAATTCTGTGCAGAAACCAAAACTGGAACCCGAAAATACCAGGATGTCGGCCCAAAATTCAAGATGGCAGCCTAATATTCAAGATGTCGGCTCCAAATTCAAGATTGCGGCTGTTTGATAGAGTTTTAGGCTCTACAACCATGCAATATGGGTATATTTCGAATGGGGAAGATGTCTGGAGTCCAAAAATGGCAATCAGAAAATCCAATATGGCGGTCTAAAATCCAAGATGGCGGCTCAAAATTCAAGATGGGGGCTGTTTAATGGAGTTTTAGGCTCTAAACCATGCAATATGGGTATATTTGATATGGGGAAGAGGCCGTCTAAAATCTAAGATGGCGTCTTCAAAAATAAAAATGACAGCTTTTTAATGGAGTTTAAGGCCCCTTAAAACATTTAATATGGGTAGAGGAAATGGGGGTAAAATGAACACCCAAAGCGTTTGGCGTCGTTTTTAATGGAAATATGTTAAAATATTTCCATTTGCAGAGCCTCGTAGCCGTGTGGTTAATGTCACCAAGCTTATAATCGCATCATGCTATGGGGTGAGGGTTCGATTCCCGCTTCGGGCGTTGAAACTTTTCGTGAGAATAGTTTCTTCCCCGTTTCCACTGGTGCATGCTCCGTTGTCCGTTGTCTAATGTTAAGTTTAAAACAGTCTGTACAGCCGAAAGCTGAATACGTTGTTCGTGTCTTTTTTACCATGTAATATTGTAATATTGTTAAAAAAAAAAAAAAAAAAAAAAAAAAAAAAAAAAAAAAAAAAAAAAAAAAAAATGAAATATTGTAGATGGTATCATGTTCTAAAGTTTGTAGAAGAAAAAAATGCTCAAAACCACAGTTTCTTTAATTTTTTTCGATTGCGAAAAAAGGTAGAAAATTGAGTAGCGATAAAATTGTATGTGCTACGATTTTGAAACTTCTTATATAAAGTTTGCAATGTCCTGAAATAATTATTTGAAATAATAATGTACTAAAACAGGTGAATTATCTAATAACAATCTTATTTTGTTGAAGTAAAATATTTTTATTAACTTTTACTCTAGTTATGTAACGATATGCGTTAGAGATTTCAGTATACCGTGTGTCGTGTTTGAACGAAGTCTTGTAAAAATTATATAAAGTTTGAACCAACTGTTCATTTTACTCCCAAGCTCTGTTTGTTTTAAAGTTCTTATAAAATTGCATGGAACCCAATTGTTAAAATATGGAAAATACCCTAAACGAACCAATGTCCTCTATCATAAGCGCCTATTTGTTCGATTTTGAAATGTCTTCAACGTTATTCAGACGCCACGCCAAACATTCAATGCTCCCAGTTAATGTTTAAATTATATAAGTAACATTCATTAAGACTTATGTCAAGTGGATTAACAACAAATAAGTGAATACATAAATAAATGAATTAATGCTGTAAAACACATTTTACCCCTTCTGTTCATTTTACCCACAATTCCCCTGTATTTGATATGCAGAAGATTCCCGGAGTCCAACAATGACTACCCGGTATAAAATCCAAGATGGCGGCTCCAAATTCAAGACGGTGGATACCATACAATATGGGTAAATTTGGTATGAGGAATACGTCTGGAGTCCAATAATGGCGATAAGAATATCCAAAATGGTGGCCTAAAATCCAGGATGGCAGCTTCAAGTTCAACACGGCGGCTGTTTAATGGAGTTTTAGACCCAAAAATCATGCAATATGTAATGGGTATATTTAGTATGGGGAAGATGTCTGGAGTCCAAAAATGGCGTCCAGAATATCCAAGGTGGCGACTCAACATTCAAGGTGACGACTGTTTATTAAAGTTTTTGACTCTAAAACCATGCAAAATGGGTATATCTGGTATGGGGAAGAAGGCGATCAGAATATTCAAGATTGCGGACTCAAATCCAAAGTGGCGGCTCAAATTTCAATATAGCGGCTTTTTCCTAAGGGTTTGAGGCTCAAACATCAAAAGCCAGATAAACGATACATTGTAGCATTAGACTAGGTTAAATTACACAAAAATAAAAGCTTATGAAAAAGATAAATTATATGATTTCTGGTGCCATGAAATGAATTTTTATTAAACGTATTAACCCTCGAGTAATCGCGCTGTTGTATTTTGTACAACACGTTGAAAAAAACTCGTTTTTTGTACTCCGCTTTAGTGTGGTGCTGACGCAGGTAGCCAACCGCGCGAGTTACGGAAGGTTAAAGTGCAATATTCATCAACATGTGCAACAAGGTTCGTTGAAATGGGTTTTCGAAGGCTCGAGAAAGGTACCATCTCCACTAGGTGGATTAATTAGGGTTTTATCATAGAGAATAAGCAAGAAACATAGCAAGGAAACAGTGGCCTGGTTTCATCTTCCTCCAGAGAGCGAGAGAGAGTTTTGCAGCTCAAACGGCCGCGCAGCCATTTAGTGATTATTTTAGGTTTTGTGCTTCGTTCGCCAGCGTAAAACACAGAGAATATCATAGTTTTTCGGTCGGTGCGTGTGTAATCCTTACCTGTCGAAGGGTTTTGTAGTGCTTGTCGTTAAAGTGAAGGACTCTTGTGTCCACTCTCCAAATTCTGGAGATCCGTCAAACAAAGCAAGCTGGACTTGTTACTCATTTGTTTTTTCGCGAGTGAGCAAGCAACAAGTAGCATTTTCAATCTTGTTGAACTTCTAAATAATCAAATTTGTGCTTTTGAAGTTTTGAACGAATTGCAAGGCGGCCATTATGGCGACCATCTAACAACCTTGTCCTTAAGAGCGTGTTTAATATGATTTTTTTTTTATTTTTCTTACTAATAAATAAAAAAATCTCTACTACCTGAGCAGACAGATGCACGTGAATTGGTGAGGTCGTTTCATGCTGTTATTTTATTGTGGAAATTAGATAAATGATAATTAGTTGAACATAATTTAAAAACTTTAGCTTAGCAGTCAATGTAGTGCACATGCCAATGGTTCTCGAATTGCAATTATGGCAGCTCATGTATTTTTTTTTTATCAATAACGACTGTAAGAATGTGATGGTATTGTCCCATGATAACTATGGAGACGCAGAGGTATGATAAGTCTTTTGCAGCAACGGATGTCACATAAACAATTCTTCCCTTTTTACCCTTCTTACACCCATAAGAAGGGTATAAATACCGCTTGGAAAACCGACTTTCGATCCGAGGCCCGCAGGGCCGAGTCACATATACCAATCAACTCAGCTCGACGAATTGAGCAAATGTCTGTATGTGCGTGTGTGTGTGTATGTGTGTGTGTGTATGTGTGTGTGTGTATGTATGTTACAAAAAAATGTCACTCACGGTTCTCAGCCATCTGTTGACCGATTTGAGTTCTCTTGGAAGCAAATGAAAGCTACTACATCCTAGTAGAACGCTATTGAATTTTATTTTGATTGGACGTTCGGTTACCGAGATATCTTTCAAAGAGTGCTAGTGAGTAGTACAACTTAATTATTTTAGATATTTTTGACAAAGTGTATCACCATAAATTTCTCAGCCGTCTATCAACCGATTTGGGTTCTCAAGGCCCCAAACGAAAGCTACTGCATCCTAGAAGAACGTTTTTGAATTTCATTCCGATTGGACATTTTGTAACCGAGATATCTTTCGAGGAGTACTTTGGAGTAATACAACTTAATTTTTAAGACGTCTTTGAAAAATGCTTCATAATAAATTGATCAGCCGTGTGTCATTGTTATTATTGTTACTGTTTATTTTAACTTCAAATTTTGAAAGAGGGAAAAACCCCTTTGAGTGATTTCAACATTACAAATACGAAATCTTTCTCAAAGAGGCACAAAACCTCTTTTATCTTTTCAAATAACATTACAATAATAACTTAAAATTAAAGGCTCACACGGCAGTTGCCATAGCAGAGCCGCAATCTTGAAGGAGGACAGCATGCCACATCGTGAAACGAATCTTCAGAAAACCAGAAATCCTTGTGGGGGGAGGGTATCAGTCAATCAGCCGTGTGTCAATCGATTTGAGTTCTCTCATCAGCAAATGAAAGGTGCAGCATCCTAGTAGTATGCTATTGAATTTCATTCCGTTTGGACATTTTGTTTCCGAGCTATCTTTTGAGGAGTACTTCGGTTTAATAAAATTTACGCTTTTAAGAGATTTTTGATAAAATGCATCATAATAAATTTCTCGGCTGTCTATCAACCAATTTGGGTTCTCAAGGCCCCAAACGAAAGCCACTGTATCCTAGAAGAACGATTTTGAATTTCATTCCGATTGGACATTTTGTAACCGAGATATCTTTCGAGGAGTACTTTGGAGTAATAAAATTTACGCTTTTGAGAGATTTTTGATAAAATGCTTCATAATAAATTTCTCCGCCGTCTGTCAACCGATTTGGTTTCTCTTAGCATCAAATGAAAGCTACAACATCCTCGTACAATTGTATTGAATTTTATTTTGATTAGAAATTTAGTTACCGAGATTTCTTTTGAAGAGTATTTGGGAGTAATCTCGATAAATTCCTTTTTTATTATTATACTAGCTGTCCCGGCAAACGTCGTATTGCCTGCCTACTGTGTTTTTTGCCATACAGCGCCCTAAAAAAGTCCCCAGAAACTTCATATGTGTGGGAACCTCCCTTTCCAGAGATCGGAGGAGTCTCACACTATGCTAAGAAAATTCCCCGATCCCAAGAGTACCCACATACAAAGTTTCACGCTGATCGGTTCAGTAGTTATCTAATCAAAAAGGGTCAGACAGACAGATAGACAGACAGACAGACAGACAGACAGAAATTCATTTATATATTCATTTATAAATATATAGATTTGCTTGCTATCTTACATGAGCTACAAATGATAATGCAAATGGCTCCAGGTCCAATTGAACAATATATAAATACCACAGTCTTTTCTTGACATGACCATCCACTTATGAAGTGAACGTGTGACCACTACGCCACGGGCCTCGGCTATTTTTATCCTTTTTATACCATAAGAATTATATAAATGACGCTTGGTTTCGATCCATAGCCACCCATAACATGGGTCCCAAGTACTTTGGATCTAATTTATTCAACTGATAAAGAATATTAGACAAAGTGTATCTCGATGATTTTCTTATCCATGTATTAATCGATTGGCAGTTAACAAGAGATACAATGTTCCAGAATATGTAAGCTATTGTTTAAACATTCCATACAAGATTCTAGGAGATTCTGTCTGGCATTTCTGGTAGTTAAGCCCATGGTCGATGATTCTATTATGGAAAGCAATCAACTTGATTCCAAGTCTATAATATTTTCTTGAATGACCAAAAATCACAATCATACATACGAATAATACAATAATAATTTTGATAAGTGTAAGAAGGGTTCTGTTCACCATAGGTGGATTAATTCAGGTTTTTTTTGCTTGGGACTGCATATTGAGGATGGTTAGCTAACCCCAAGCAGTGTTATTCGGTTCTTTGTGCAAATTTGGGTTGGTTTAGTCAATCATGTTGGTCGTGCTCGAACTTTAGAGAAGCTTTATGGAAATTGCTGTACATGTTGTGATTAAATTAGATTTTTTTATGAATTTTTCATAAGAGCATTCAGAATACTGGTGAATTCTAAACTGTCAATTTCTTGATTTTGCTTTGGCTGACCAAGCCATGTGGGAAATTACACTGTTGAAAATGCTTTGACATCCATGTGCACAACAGAACATGTGCTCGATGAACAAATTGAGATTTGAAATTATGAAAAGAAATCCACGTACTCCGGTGAGACTCGAACTCACGACTCCCAATTCGCTAGACGGGCGCTTCTATTCCTTCAAGCTACGGAGTCACTTGACTATCTCCGTCGCCAGCAGGCCTAGAACTGAACTCGATTCCACAATCGCACATGGTTATCTTCTTTTCACAATCCAAACCCCCTTCGGATGGGATTAGATGAACATCTAACACATTGTCTGTTGTGCACATGTATGTCAAAGCGGGAGAGGAAGTTATTTTTAATTCCTCTCCCGCTTTGACATACATGTGCACAACAGACAATGTGTTAGATGTTCATCTAATCCCATCCGAAGGGGGTTTGGATTGTGAAAAGAAGATAACCATGTGCGACTGTGGAATCGAGTTCAGTTCTAGGCCTGCTGGCGACGGAGATAGTCAAGTGACTCCGTAGCTTGAAGGAATAGAAGCGCCCGTCTAGCGAATTGGGAGTCGTGAGTTCGAGTCTCACCGGAGTACGTGGATTTCTTTTCATAATTTCAAATCTCAATTTGTTCATCGAGCACATGTTCTGTTGTGCACATGGATGTCAAAGCATTTTCAACAGTGGAATTCTAAACTGTTTGTTTCCATAAAAAAAATTGAATGAGACTTTGAAAAATCGTGGGGCCAACCATTGAAAAGAAAGCGAAGAAACGATAGATAATCTAACAAGAGACAAGTGAAGAGTTTTCTGTTTTTTTTTTCAGATCTAAAACCAACACGTGTTTCAACAGCGGTTCCCCAAGAAAATCGGTTTGGCATGGTTATGAGCCTGTTGTTCCAAACATGTCTAATTTCCCAGCCCACAAATAATTCCAACCCTGTACTGCTATTTTCTTTGCCACATTCGCTCTTCCTGAAACAATCCACGACAAGGAAGCAACAAACGGACGGCGGCAATCGCCAAAGCAATAACTATTCTCGCCTCGTCCTAAATCAAGCAGTAAATTTGTTACCTCCTCTCCCAGCACCCCCCGCAAATAAATGGGGTTCATCGCACAACTCCACAACTACAGCAAAGGGGACGGCCGACGGGATCGTGAGGAAACAGTATTCCAGTCACGACCTTCCGAGCCGGATCGGACCGGACTGGGTCCAAGAGATGAAGGGGGACCATAATATAGCAGCCAACAACCAAGTACCATACAGAGAGTCCGGCAATATGAGATGACCAACCAGCAAACAGGCTGCATCGGACACCACCAACCAACCAACCAACCAACCACCCACCGACAACAGATTAAGTCATTTTTTGTGTTCCTTTCGCCAAAAGTCATAAAAATGTAAGTAGCAGCCAGGCAGGCGAAACTGCCATCGTTGTCGTAGGGCGTCCGGCGCCGCGCCGGTCAAATGCTCGCATAAAGCCCGCAAATGCGTGAGTGTGTGAGGGTGGTGCCCCAACAGGGACTCTTGGTTTCTTCTTGAAGTTTTTTTTTTCATGAATCCAATGTATCCCATGCAAAACAGAAGCTTTTTTGACATTAACTGATTGTAAAATATATTTTCAAATCAATAATTTAACTTTTGATCGCAAGGGACTTTCTTACTAACAGCACCTAGTGAGAAGATTTTTAAGTTTTGAATAATAGATAGAAGAGCAATGAACACAAAACTGATGGACTACTCGAGTTTTTACTCCATTACATCAAACTTGTAGTGTTGACTGAAGAAACCAACACATTCTATTTGGAATTAATTTTGTCCTCAATGTAGTATTACTGACGATTCCATTATTTGCTTAAGAGCGATTATATTTATAACTTGGAACGAGCTCACCAAAGCATGTCTATCTTAACAGCCATCGCAACTTTGGTATACTGATCTTTTGTGTCATCACTCTATGACTACTAGACTTCAGAAAGCAACTTAAATCAATTGCATTATGGAAATTAGTGGCATAGTGTTCGTTATGAAACTCATTTGAGTTACATATTGAGCATAATGCTCTCATAAAACTCAAATGAGTTTCTCTTTGTATTTATCCATTCCAGCAAGCTTCGCTGGGTGAACGACTCATGCTATAAAAATACCTTTTTGCAACTCGTTGCATAAATAACTATTTCATGACCAAGCCCAAGTTTGACTGACAAAACAACATCTTCTCTGCGTGCAATCGAAAAAAGCACAATGTTTTGTATTCAGTTCGCCTTTGCCATCCATCTAGTGCGGCATCACATCCGCTGCCTCGGGACCACCCGTCCTATCATCCTGCCACCGAACCTCCGTCAAATATTGTCCGGTTTAGAATCGCTTTCCATGCTTTTTCGCTTTCGTTCGGGAACGTACGGACGGACACATAGCCGCGAGGAAACGCGTCGCCGTTGTTCATCGGAAAAAAGGATCCCCCTCTTTCGCACGCCACCTCCACCACCCACTCAATCCGCCGCCATCAAGCAGCCGAACAGTCAGTAGGAGGTAGTGGTTGAGTCCTTTTGTTGGATCTTTGGGTCGCCGCGTCAGTCAGTGTCGCGGCGACCAAACCAACGTCGTCGATGATGATAAAATTTTATGCAATCAAAACCGAAAGAGAAACCAACGATGGAAAATTGCTAGGGTTTTTTTCTCCTCGTGGCGGCATTACCGTTGGCGGTGTACAGTAGTAGGCGCAGAGTTCCACACCCCCGCCGACGACGACGACGGTTCGGTGGAAGGTCGGGACTCGGGAAAAGTTTATTATATGGAACACCCTTGGATGGAACACCGATGATGGAGACCGAGAGTTGGTATCGTCTTTTTTTTTGCCGGGTTGGTTTTCCATGAATTTGGGAAAAGCAGACGGTGGCGGTAGCGAGTGGGTGGTAAATTGGGTGGGAGCAGTGTTTAAATGGGTCTTTGTCGATGGGGAGAGGGGCGGTGGTGAGGTAAAAAGGGGGATTCCTCGTGAAAATGTGAACCCTTGGAGAATTTTATTTCGATTTGATGCCCAAAGCGGGTGAGATGAGTTTTGTGTGAGGGCCACCACCGGCTAGAATAGAGGATTAGGGCAGTCACATTGGCAAGACTAGGATGAGGGAAGTGGGACTCGATGATGGACGTGTTTCGGTGTGATATGTAGATTCTGCTTTTCGAGAAATCGGTAGGTTTGGAAAATTGTCATACATGAGTACAAGATTTTCACATGGTTTGAAGCAACTGTTATTGTTCGATCATTTTTATTATTAACTGGTAAGAATAATTGTAGATGAGTATTAATTTCTTGTCACGCTTTACATTTTTAATGTTTTACTGTTTGGTTCTTCGATTTTGTAAACTTTGATCAATGATCGTTGATCGTTGATTGATTTTGCAAACTTTTTCATAGGATTTAAATGCTTTGCCGTAGCTAGGATTTTTATATCATTCATAGCCGTCATAAGAAGTTACGATTACGGCAGTATAATGTAAAATCTAGTATCGGTTGAACATTTTCGCTGTCATAGAATGTAAACAAAATCTTAACATTAGTTTACAAAGCATCTATCAAAACTGACAAAATACTTTGGGGTTGTCTATAAACCACGTGGGTCCCACGGTCCCTTTTGAATTATTGGTAATTTCTCACTACCATCATACATGTGATTTGTGAACATATCGAGGCCAATGTAGAATGCTCGAAAAATGGCATTTCGTAGCTTTAAAGGTCTTGATTGGTGCGTATTTTAGCATTGAAATCTTCAACAAAAATCTTCACTGCATGAACAAATTAGTAACAAGTTAGCTGAACACTGCATCATCCTTAAATTAGGGGCTTTAACCAACAATTGAAAAGCACAATTTCGTAATTTCAATTTTTGGTTAAAAGTAGCTGAATCTCTCCATTTCATTCATTTCTGACATTACTCCGGACTCCACCACAGAATCCTCTTGAGATTCCCACAGGAAATCCCTATGGGATTCAGAGACTTCTTTCGGTATTCCCAATGGAATTTCACCTGGTGTTTCTTAAGTTCTTCCTGGTCTTTATTGTTTTTTTTTTCTCCTGGGATTCATTCAATGTTTCTTTTCACGATTCTGCTCGGTATTCTAATTGAATATTTATCTGATTTTTATTCAAAAATGAAAACTTACTATTTCGGGGAAAAGGATAAATGAGTGCAATATTTGCAACTTATCGTGAACATTTCACGGTGTTGTGAACATTTCATATGAAGAGTGCATTGAGAAAGTCGTAATGATTCACAAGATATAATCGTTCAAATCTAAATTATGTTTTGAAACTTCAACGTGAAGCAAGTTCAAAATATCGTACCCCAAACGTGTTTTGAAAGTTCCTGATGGATACTTTCAGAAACTTAGGTCGAAAATGTGTTTAGATTGTATGCTACGGCTACAAAATGTAACATGTGGCGTTCAGCGATGCAAACACAAACTAAACAAAGTATGAAACGGAATGATATGCGGAGATTTTATTCAATTGCCAATAGCGTGCTGAATTTTGTACCCAATAACTGAATATATGGATGGTCCAACATATACAAAAGAACCTGTACATCAACAACTTTGAAATTAAGTTTGAAAGGAAGCCCAAGGTGCGCGCTCGCGCTGTATACGACGAGCGAGTGTTTATGGTAGTTTTGTACTTTTTACAACAGCGCGTGTTCTGAAGGGTTAAAAGGCAGAAGTTAAAAAGATATTGAGCATACATACAGCAGATTTTTGCAAACTGTTTCCAAATATCTACTGCATTTGCAATTGCAATTCGGTAAGCTGTCATGCCCAGAACTGATGAAGGAAGAAATCACAGTGAAGTGGAAATTTTTAAGACTTTCCGTACAAGGTTGACAATTCAACACCGATTTTTGTTCTATTTTTAAGCAAAGTTGCTCACTTCATACACCTCATTCTTTGTAACTAATGCTTCGAATGAGCTAAACTTTTAAGTGTTACTTGCAACAAATTTATATAAACGTTGAGAAGCTTTTCGGAATGTTTTTTTTTCTTATAAAAATAACATACAAATCTTGATTTTTTTTTTGAAAATTTTGAAAAAATTTAAGATTGTTCCATATACTTACCAATGTCTTGATTTCTACCAATCTGACGCAGAAATTATGTTCGAATGACCAAAACATACCATATTCAGCTTTATATTCATGCAAAAAGGTTAAAAATTGGTTGACCGCAAAGCTCAACATTTAAATTTTAACTATTTCCATATTAAAAAAAAATATAAAAATTGATTTTCGGTAAAATTCAGAAACTATTATTTAAAACTAGATTTTTTTGAGGCACGGTCTTTAAATCAGCTCGTAATCATGCATTGAATATATTGGTTGTTGATGTAAGTTTATGACTTTCGTTTTATTTTGTAAACTTATACTAGTTGAAAAAAAAAATCCACGAATTTGTTCTAATTACCAACTTCATGGAATAAATTCAGTAAATCTTTCATAGTTGTAGCAAATAATTTCTCTTTAGCGTTTTTGCTAATTTTCTTTAATTATACTACAGTAACGTTCCGATTTTATCACCCCATCAACGCTTCAGATCTTAATATTTCATTGATATCCTGTTACATTGCAGGGTAAATCTTCTGAAATGATCTCTCTTCTTTATTTATGACATTTCTTTCGTGGTTCCTTGTTCAATTTTTCCCGTGTCTCACCTCGTAATTCAAACTAGGATTCCATTTACAGAAGCGATTCCTCAGGGTTCTTGCAGAGAATTCTCCCGAGATTCCTGCAGAGATTGTTATCGAGATTCTTTTGGGAATTTTCCAGAATTTATTCAGAGATTTATTTCGCTATTTCCTATGAGATTCAACCGGCTGCATTCCCATACATTCCTATACGGATTTCTAGAAAATCATTCAGGTTTTAATTCAAGGATTTATTCAGAAATTCTGTAAGGGGTTCTTCCTGAGATTCCTTCAGGGATTACCCTTCCTTTTGGGATTCCTCTCAATGTTTCTCCCAGAATTCCTCCCCAAGCAACCCGCATGTCATATGGGTCATTCCATATGAAGTGACCGAGAAAATGTGAAAAGTTGCAATCGACCATCACGGATTTGAACCAAATTTGGTTGAAACATTTGTTTAGATGGAAAAAGAAAAAATCCAAATTTTGGTGCCGATCGGATCACCCCTCGGCCCGTGGCAGCACCCCTCGTTTTGGACGATATGAAAATTATCCTCTCTTTATTTTATTTTTATCATTGAAACGATTGCACATACACATTTTTGGCCTTCGGATTTTTTTAAAGGAAATCGTTCAGGAAATCTAGAAAAAATATTATTTTTTTGATACAGTGTTGCCAGATATCATATTTTTCAATTTTAAAACTAAAAATCGATTTATCTCAAAATACGTATATTTTGATTTTGAAAATTTTGATTCCATCGTGTTTATCAGACGTTTTTCGATCGAAAAAGCTTAACTTCCCAAGGTAATTTGCGTCGTTCCTGAGATATAGCGTTTTTAAGAAAAAATATTCATTTTTTTTTCATATAAAGTATCATATAAAATCAGGTGCAGTTTATAAATTTCGTAAAAAAAACATTGTTCGATGCCATATAAAGACGTTTTGTGCTGATTTAAACAATATCAAGTATAAGAAGGATTTAAAAAAATGTGACAGTGTTGCCAGTTTACCTTTTTCATTATACCTAAGCCTAACCTTCAAGTGTTTCGCACCATGTGTGTTGCAAGATGTGTGAGCAAGATAAAAACAATACACATCTTCTCTCACGACCTTGTTGTTTACCTTTTCTTCACAGACAAACAGACGTAGCACCTAGAATAATTTTCGTGAAAATCCATCGCCTAGTTCACACTACCATCACCTGGTAGAAATGTTTCACGATACACTGCATTGTGCAATATCGTCAACAGAAGGCATTAGTGTGAAACGGAAAATGCTTAAAAAACGATACGCGCACCTGGTTGTGAAAGCTACAACTATAAAGGTTTAAAAAAAATCGTTAAAACCGTGGTCGATGGAAATTTGGCCAATGATACGTCTGTTTGTCTGTGTTTTCTTGTTTATGGTCCTATCTGACAAAATGACCCAATAATTGACAGTTATTATTTGTTTGATATTTAGCAATAAAAAAATTGGTTTATTGGAAAACATGAGGATAAATTGTTAAAATATAAAATATATCTATTGTGAAATTCATTCTCAGTGGGATTTCACCAGGTTTTCCTAACGGGATTCCTTCCGGAGTTCATTCTGGAATTTCCAATGAGGTTCCTTCCGAGATTCTTCTCGAGATTATTTCAGAGATCATGTCCGGGAATCCTTTAAGTGTTGCCTTTCTTTCTGGGATTCCACCCAAGGCTTTTCCAGGAATTCCTTCTGGTATTTCTCCCGGGATTCCTTTCAGTGTATCTCCCGTGATTTCTCCCAGAATTCATACCAAGATTTCTATCGGGATTATTTGGTAGATTCTTTCAGAAGTAGCTACCGGGACTTCACAACGGGACTTCCTCCACAATTTCTTTCCGGGATTCTCTTGGAGATTTTTTTCGGTATTTCCAAAGGAGTTTCCTCTGATATTTCCTGAAGGATTCCTTCGCCCCTGAATTCCTTGCGGGGCTTTTCTCGAAATTTGCCTTGTAAGTCCCTTCGGTACTTCCTCAGGGATTCAACTACGTAAATGATGAATGAAGCACTTCAAATGCATATTAGAAATGTTACATCTTGTAGTGGAACACTACAAATGTGTAATCAAATAGAACAACACAGAACACATATTTTGTCCTGTGCTTATCTGGCAGGTTGTCTTGTAGCTTGAGCTTGAGTTTTGTTTAGGAATTTCTCATCCTTAGGGAGCATTCTGAATATCATTTTATTATGAGATGGCTACACTTTGATGTCCCTGTTAGGAAAGGGTCTACACATGTATTCTAGTTAATCATTGTCCGAAATGATCTGAATGTAGGCCATCAAAAAAAAACCAGATGAGATCTCATTAATCTCTATTACGCCAGAGCACTACAAATGTGAATTTAATTTGGGACAATATTTACAAGTTAAAATGGGACATGTACTTTTTTAACTCTTTTTTGCTTGTTTCCATCACTACTATTATCCCTAATAATAAAAGTTGCGCCTAAATGGCATTTTAATTAATTTTCATGGTAACTCACATGAAAGATTTTTTTGGAACTAGGGTGGGGGACCACTGTTTATAACTTAGTATTACTTAGTCAAATTTATACCAATTTACTTTTTTTTTCAGCACTGTGAGATACCGAATTATTTTATCAAAAAATCTGTATCAATACAGATTTTTCTGTATCGCCGTATTTGAGGGTATAGCAGACAACGACATCCCTAGATTTCAATAGAAACTGATAAAAAATTATTACTTTTTGACGGTTTAAAATGTCTACTTGTATTTTTTTTAATGTGTAAAAATTTCCATAAATTCTTTAAAATTGTAACTTAAATTTATAAAGTTTTCATTAAATTTATTGAAAAAACGTTCAAATTTTATGCTTTCTGGAACAATCTGTACAAAATTTTGAAAATCTGTATTTTTCTGTACTCTGTATCTTTTCTGTATAGAAGATCAAAAATTTGTATAATAAGGACTGTTTAATTTATAAAACGGACAACTTGCTTGTGCGATATCTTTTTTATTTTTCAATAAAATCATTATCAGTTTTTTGCATAACTTTCTATAGCTACTCTCAAATGTAGGAAAAATATAACATTAAGCAAAATGTTCTTTATTGTGTAACTGAAGCGATTTTCTTAAAACATCAATAAAAACCCATTTCTCAAAATTCGACATAACTTTCCACATACTTAACATGCACATTTTCATGAAGTTTTTAATGTATTGGAATCTTATACTATTCTACTAAAGGTAAAGTTCAATAGTTGGTCAGTAATAATGCACCAAGCATTCTCCAGCTTGATATAGCGAGTTGCCTTGTTTTCATAGAAATTATTAAAAAATGTTCATTTAGGTCCTGTGTTGCAATAGCATCACGGATTCGGCTAAAAATTTGTCCAGAGTAGTAGAATATTGCTCTCTGAATGATACAGAAGAGAAATTTACTTTTCATTGCATTTTTCATTAAAAATTTATTTCTTAAAGATGGTCATATTGAAAAAATCCATACTTTTTGCTCCATTAATGCAGATTTTCCACTCTAGCGAATCTTGTTATTATTTATTTTCAACAAAGTTGGTCCTATGTTATTGTACACCTTATTTAATAATAATCGGGTGCAAAGTTTTTATTTCCAACATCATTGTTATGCAAAATTTGCATTAGATTGCACGGTTATTTGAAAGAACCTTCAGAGATCGAAACTGTTTTGATTACTGTGTCTGTAATGGCGCACTGTAATTAAACCAGCAATGCTATTAAGACGCAGTTTTCTGCATTTAAAACCGCATTATTCCCACTTTTGACTGGATGCATAAAAAAAAATGATTATTTAATAATGGCATGCCCTTTTTGCTTTACAATTGAATTTTATTCAAAAAATCGAATCTCACTTGAGACTTTAATATCTCAACATTTAATTCTCCAATTGAGTTTAAATTCTGCCATAATGTTTATTACTCATGCTGCTGCAGCATGGCACATACTTTTTTGGAATTAAAGACGATATACCATATGTGAACAGTAATTTTATATATATTTTCAATTTTCAGCAATCGAAAAATTCACCTCATTTCACACTTGACCGATTTTCTATAAAATAAAACTATTTTTATTTTATTCAAAAATGATTACCATAATGGAAGATGACGTACTGAACAACGAAACAAGGGTGGTTAAATTTGAACTACGCGTCTTCTTTTTATAGCCTTGTAAAGTTGTCCGTTTTATAAATTGAACAGTCCTTACAGACAAATCTGTATATCTGTCATCTCTGGTCTAGACGTGTACAAAAAATTCGCGTCAATTTGTGTAGAACTGACTGAGTCATAAGCTAAACTACTAAAAATAAGACCTCCTGCTCAAGTGGTCCCGCATCCTGTAATAGCACACTTATTTGAAGATTGAAATTGTGAAATACCTTGGACCTTTGACAGTTGAGCTTATTCATTTGAAAAGAGAAATGAATTTTATAGATCGTCTTTACCTGAAATGAAAAAGAAAAAAAAAACACTTGAATTATTCCAATAAAAACTGAGAACTTCACCAAACTATGCTTCGATTTTTTTGTCCAGAAATAAATTTATGAAACACAAATATTCTGGGATTTATTTCTAGTTGAGAAACACTGTTCAATTTGTGTTCTTATGGTATAATTTGGGCAGGATTCCTGAAAACTACTATCTAAATTACTAGGACTTCAACCGTGAAATTGAGATGAGCGTTAGGAGGACATCAAGGCGGCGATGGAAGCTCAGATTGAGTTGATTTGAGCGCCCACAATTGCTACATACTTCAGTATCGCCAGATAAGCTACACTCACACAAGAAACCAATGAGGTCTTCAATTTGTGATTTTCTACTTTTAGGCGAGCATGGCGCCTGCTACGTCAGGTTGCAAGTCAATGTGAGGAAATGTTATTATTTACACAGGGTTCACACATTGGTGTGTGAATGCCAATCGTACAGGTTATGGTCTGAAGGTGATGCGGCACAGTTCGCTTGGTTGCATACCTCTCAGGCGTTATAGATAGATAGAGACTGTACTGTATAAATTGAAAAATGGCTCTATCAACCAGTTTCTCGTTCTAGCGATAGCTACGAACATATGAATGTATGAGGATAGAAGAGGGAGAAAATATATAGAAAGATACACAGTAGGATGAACTGGACGGGCCAGGGATTGAACCCACGACCTGCTGCATACGAATCAGATGCGGTAACCACTAGATAACAAAGCTCGACTCAAGGTGGCAATGGAAACTCAACTGTATACAGATTACGCATACATTGAATTTTGTTTACGATCTACGAATCCCCTAACTAAAAGTTTTAAAAATTGTCAACCCTATAAAATGAGTTGTTACCTAAGCTACTCAATATTTTGTAATTTACCGTTTCTCCAGCTGCTTCGACCAGCCTCGCACCTCGAGTGCCTTTCGTGCAACGCCCCACCACCACAAGAGTCAACAAAGTCAACCAAGGAAGAACGCTATTCTTTTATTAGACAAGGCAAGACCTAATTATAACCACCATTAAATTATTCCCCCGCTCAAACAGAATTAATTATTCCTTACAGAGCCCAGGCACGCAACTTTTCACCCACAGCACAGCCACAGCAGCAGTCAGCGTAAGGAGAGAACAAAGCTTCGAACACACAAACGAAAAATAAAAGTAGATCTTCGCACACTGACTTGGTTGCGAGCTGCGACCCACCCACACCGTCTGCTTCCGGGTTTCGCACCTCCATCAAGAACCAACAACGCACTCAGCGAAGGCAGCACAAAAAACCTAATAACCACGCGATTGAGAAATCTGAACCCTAATTTAAAACTTTCTATTGGGCAAATCTTTTCCCTGGAAAGGCCCGCCAGAACCCAAAGCAGAAGGAAATTGAGTAAAGGAAGCCGAAAGCCTGCTTGATCCTACCGGGCCTCCCACCCATCCTTGGATCCAGGGAAAAGTGGGCGAATCATCACCGAGGGGGAGGCGGAGAAGCTCACTTTTTGCAACATTTTGCCACATTTTTCTCATTATCATCTCGGGTCCTCGAGAGCTGATTTTCCCCCAAACTTCGCCCCAGCTTCGCTTGCCTATTCAAACTGTTGTGGATGTTGATCCTTCGGTTTGAGCCACTTATGGGTGTGGGCGGTTGCCCGGAGGCCGGCGGTAAGCGAAGGTAAGCGGAACCGCTTCCTTTCCGGTGTCTTTGGGCGCGCGAAAGCAGCCAGAAAATTCCACCACCCATCGAGCGAGAGCGACTGAAGCGACCGAACCGACGAATAAAACCTTTAGTCCTTTGGTATCCACTACGAAAAAGTCGAGCACCCGGCTATCAGATAAATTAAAATTAATATTTTATAAGACGAACGAGAATGGGAAGAAAAACGTGCAGAAGGAGAAGCGTCGAAAAGTTTTCCGCTTTTTTGTTTCCTTCCTATCCTTGTTTGGTGGGTGGAGGTGAGGGCGGAGAAGGGCGGCGGATCTGTCAGTCCATAGCCCTGTGGAATGCCTCCTGATGGTGGTACGTCATCATCATCAGAAGGTGAGGAAAGAGTCGTAAAGAGGACCCTCGAATGATAGTGGCTTGTGGAGAGTTAAACGCGATGTATTATTCTTGTTTATTGGTGAGCTCGTTCCATTTGATCAGTACCGGCAAATGATTTCTTGCGTGTTCAACGCGTTTCCGGCTGGTGTGCTTTGTTCCAGTCCAGACAGTAGGCGACGACAGACATGATTTTTTTCTCAGTCAGCGATGGACCAATAGATAAAAGCTCATGGATGGGTGAGCTTGTTTCATGCTACTTTGCAGTTTTTTAATTTTAAAATTAATGGCTTTGTGGTCATGTGGTTCAATTCACACTCTAGTCAGGATAAACTTTTCGTCAAACGGAAAATTAACGTCCTCCTGGCTACTCACATTGTCCTGCAAACTGACGTAGCAGACACCAGGAAATAGAAGACCACCAACACTTACACACTGAAGATGCCCGTTAGCCCGAGCAGCTGTCTTATCAGTGTGATCTGACGAAACTGGAATAGCAATTACAGGTGACTATACAGGTTCAAGTTATTGGTGAGCTCGTTTCATGCTACTCTTGATAAAAAAGAAAGGATTATAACAAGCATAAAAAGAAAGACAAGACTTCTACAGGCAACCCTGTAGACAAACTTAAGGCTTTTGGTTGATTCGTTTTATACCATCCTCCCTCGCAAAGAATAGGCCAAGCTTGCCCAAAATGATTTTCGTTCAAACTTATATAGCTAGGTACGGAGAAACCTCCATGGAAGGAAACTCCGTCCGGATTTCAGCACTCAGTCTGTGGTTGAGCCTAGAGGGCTACCGAAATGGGATGGGAAAAATGGGAATTCATCGTACCGTAGTCGTCATCGTCATCATCAGATCGGTCGAATACGCACCCGATGAGAACGTGAGGAAAATATCGTAAGAAAAGTAGCCGTATTGAGTGTGGCGGGCTGAGAAGTTCCGACGACGAAGGCTCCTTGGGGAAGATCTGCGCTCTGCAGGACAGAGCGTGATGGAATGGATAAATGATTTCGGTGCTGAGGTCGAGGTGAGGAAAAGTTCGATGTGCTTTCCGAGAAAAGCGAGATGAGGCAAGTATGGTATCAACAGAAGCTGGGTGGTGAGCTGAAAGAACGAGGGAGCAGATGGAATGGGACATTGTGAGAAAAATGGAATTGAGCTGCCAGTCTTTGGAGTTGTTGGACAGGGTTGAAGGCAGACGTTATAACTTTTCAATCTACAGTTTCTTCACCTTTTTCAATTGATATATCCTGAAAGAAGTTAACTCTGTTGATTTTGGTTTTTGAACTTCAAGCTCACACTTCATCCCTGAGTTTTGCCACCTTATATCGCCCAAAAGTACCAAAACGGAAGAACTTATACTGCATCGCAAGTCGAGTAGCAAAATACCCAGCACCTCCACCAGGGAGGCGAACGATACTCACTCACGTACTATCCATCCCATTTACCCGGATTCACAGAGCCACTAGCAGCGCATGGTATAACTTCAACCAGTGGCAAAACAGGCGCACATGTAGAGTACAAGGAGCAGACGAGAGCAGAGTGTTTCTATCAGGAAGGCAAATCTTTTTATATTATTTTCCTTATTTATTCTGTGCACCACCAGCCAACCAACCAACAGATCAGCCAAAGATTGAGAAACCGTCCTCTTCTAGGGTCGCTTTCTAACTTTAGGCAAGTTCACGGCACGGAGGAATCTTTTGGTCCGCTCATCTCCCGTGAGTACTTGCCGGTTGTCATCGTGCTTTTGGGTTTCTTTCAGGATGCACTGTAAAATGGAGTAGAATGTGCACTATATATGTGTGGATCTTTTTTGAAAATTTCCTAGATAGTACCTTGAAGATCAATTAATAATTTTCCGTAGATGCATTTGAGATTTCAATAATGATGACACTAACCCCGTTATAATGGCTATCAGTAAAAAAAGGGAAGGAATGTTAGTAAGACATTCATCGCCTCTTGCTTTTGTAGCGCAACATTTGGAAGAAGTAAGGAGGCATTTGTTTGAGAAAAGTATGTATGGCAAAAATTGAATTCTCGGATCAGTTTAGTCTTGAAGTCTCATTCAAAGTTTGGGAAAAATAAAAAAAGAGGTCTTCCCGACTCTCTGAAGGACTTATGTACTTTTCTGCAGTAAAATTCTTCAAGTTCTTTTCCAGGATTTCTGGGAAATTTTCTCTCAAAAGATTTCTGGGAAACTTTCTCTCAAAAAGAAATTATTTACAAATCCATTTAAAAAGGGATTCTTTAGAGGTGAAGCGAACGTAGTAATTTGATTTTTCCGAGTCGTAAAATCCACATGGAAAACAAATACATTTATTTCTATTTCAAAACTTTCCAGCAGTTTCTTAAGAATCGCCATGAATAATTGTGCCAATTTTTCTTATTTTGCAAAAACATCCAAACAAAAACGAAATTTTATGTTTGAGTAGTCAAAGAATAGTTTACGGACTGTTGATAACATTAAAAAAATGAATAGGTCTCCCCGACACTCCCAGGCACTTGAGCTCTCATGAACATAAATCTTGGATCCGATAAGGAACGGAAGTATCTAGTTTTTTTCGAAATCATATTCTGTACATGTTTTAGAATTGCTATCTTTGGATTTTTAAAAAATTTTGGGGAAGAGATTTGGAATATCCTACAAGATATGGTCCTACAATTCCTCAGAAGAAGAATTTTTATCAGAATTTATCAAGAGATTTTTATAGTCAGGAACAACTTTTTGAACTTTTATACTTATCAGTTGTCCTTCGTTAATGCTAAGAAGTGCAACATGAACTAATTGAGAAAGTATTGTAGAAACCAGATGCTCTTATCTTCAAAAATTGGTTTTATAACCATCAAGGTTTCATAGTTGAGCTTTTTTTTTTCTTATAAATAGACTGAGAAATTGTTGACAAACTCCTTCAGCTATACAATACAATTTTTCATGCTAGTGAAGTTTTATTTTACATTTTCCCAAATATTTGGTATGCTTTCTTAAAAAAAAAATACTCGTGAACGTTTTTGTACAAAGCTAGTAATCTCCCTAGGCTAGGTTCACCCTGAAAATGATAGCTAAGGTTGTTGGAATAAAACTTTTGTATAACGGAAACTCTTAGAAATGACGTTTAGTGGTCGCTTCGGCAAGATTTTTGAAAAATGGCCAATTGTGGTAGTTAATATAAAAAAAATATTACCATGCCAAAATTGGCAAAATTCACCCTTTTTTATAAATCGATCAAGTAGTCAACTAGTCAACTAGTCAACTAATCAACTATATACTGTAAAAAATATAAATGAATCTGCCAATTTCGGCAAATTAAAAATATTTTTTTTTATATTTTCTACAAGAAATGGCCATTTTTTAAAAATATCGCCGGGGCGACCTCTGATCGTCATTTCTGAAAGTTGCCATCATGCAAAAGTTTGTTTCTAACACCCTTAGTTATCATTCGCAGGGTGAGCCCGAAAGCTTTCCGACTATGTGCAATTTTGGGGCACCCTAATGAACATGCTTTTTTTTTTAATTTTCTTATAAATATTCTATAGTTCCTAGAGAGCTTTTTGCAGAGATATTTATCAGATTTGTCATCAATGTGGATACGTTATAAACTCACAAAGATTCGCAAGATTCTTCAATATTATTTTTAAAATTATTGTTCCTGAAAAATTTAACCATTGTTTCCGCCATTTGAAGTGCTTCGTGAAATATTCTCTAGTTAGTCGGAATTTCCCCCAATAATGACATTGGGCATTTCTTGGAGTCAGTTGTATTTGTCTGTGGTGCGCAATTCCACCAATTCGTGGCGCTGATGTATAATTTTCCAGATGTTTATCTCCCAATGCAAATCAGCTACAAGGTTCATGCCTTTGGCAAAGTTGATCAGAAGTCTTGATTCCACTTCTTCGTGGCACTACCCAAAAAACAGAACTAGCTCAGCTGCAATTTCTTAAGCTAAAGTATGCTTAAAAGTTGTTTGTTCCACTCTTGTGCGGTAAAATGTGTGTTGGTATGCATTTTAAATAGAACATTCTGGCATATGAGATCTCATTATACTGACGTCCAAGAAGCTACGGGTCTTCTGCAAAGTTGTTGAGCAGTCATATGGATCTCGAGCGATGGAAAGTTTTGTATGTTATTGAACCGTAATGTGAAGCGTATGTAATTATTTTAAATGAAGAGTTTTGTACATGTTTTAAAGGCTGTCCATCTATTATGCAAGACCATGATATATTTTCACATTATTTGTTTTTTGATCTGGAGATTTTTCTTTTGTATTTTTGTTAGGGATTTTACTGTGATGATCCTCCAGAGAAACATTTGAGTAATTCCTTAAGAATCCAACATGAGATTTCTCCAGGAATTTTGCTTGGAATTACTCCAGAGATTCCTTCAACCACTCTTCGGAGATTTTTTTTTCTGAAACTTCAACAAGGACTCCTTCCAAAGGAATGGAAGCCTCCGATGGAAGCCTACAGGAAATGCTTCAAAAATTATTCGGTAATTCTTCCAAGAATTCCTTTAATTCCTGAATTAGTCAGCATTTTTTCATGAGTTGCATCAGCAATTTCTGCAAAAAATTGTTCAGAAATTCTTCAACATATTCTTCCGGATATTCGTCCAAGGAATCTTAAAGGAATTCCTCCCAGAAGTTCTTGAGTGACTCCTCCGTAAAAATTTTCAGAGATTCCTCCTTGATTACTTTGAAGAATTTAATAATTCATCCAGCAATAGAAGGGTTTGATCAAAAACTTTCCAAGCATACCTTATGGAATGCTTTTAATATACCATTGGGCATTCCTCCAAGCTTTCCTTCAGAATTTTCTCTAAGGATTCCTACTGGAAGTCCCTCTTTCAGAAATTTTTCCCATAAATCCTCCAATTCAATTTCCCACAAGATTGTTTCAGAATTACTTAAAAAACATCAGAAATTTCATGTTTATTACAGTAAAACCTCCATGAGTCGATATTGAAGGGACCATCGACTCAAGGAAATATCGAGAAGTGGAACAAAAATCCTTTGGAAAGCTTTTTGAGGGATAAACATAGTAGCCCAAAAAATATTTTTTAGTGTGGAAAAAATTACCTCCATGAGTCGATATCGAGTCAAGGAACATCTACTCATAGAGGCTCGACTGTAGTAACTATTCCACAAGGAATATCTATAGAATTTTTTTTATCCAAGGCGAAATTGGATCCCTTTCCTCGTTTTTTCCTGATTTTCTTCATTAAATAACGTGTCAATATTTTCAAAAATGGAGGACCTTTGGAGAAATTCCGTAACTTATCTCTGGAAGAATGTGTGCTGAAATTCATTGGGAAACTTCTAAAGGAACTCTGGTGGGAACTTCTGTAGAAATTCATGGAGAAATTAAAAAAAAAATCTTAGTAAATACTTGATTGATTTCTTGAAAGATTGCCTAAGACGAAACTGGATCCATTTCCAGAATTATGATTTTTGATTTTTTCATTAAACTACGGAGCAATATTTTCATAATCAATTTTTTATACACAGTTAGAGGAAGGATCAGGGTATCTTCTGATCTTTTTTTTCTAATGGATAACATTTTTCAGTATAACAAAAAATAAAAAGAAAATAAAAAAAAATGAATCTGGATCTGAAAGCTTGACATTTTCCATCAGAAAAAAAAAATATTCAGGATATACCTTGATTTATCCACTGACTGTGTATGAAAACCGATTTTGAAAAATGTTGCACCGTAATTTTATAAAATAATTAAAAAAAAAAACATGAGGAAATGTATTCAGGTTCGCCTTATGTAAACCTAATTTTTTTTGGTATCCTCCGAGAAAGCTATTAGAAATTTCCGAAAGATTTTTTTTCAAATATTCCTCCACCTTAGATTTTCTTTGACATATCTTAGAGTAAATATTTCTGCACAAATTCCTCCAAAGATTAGTTCAGGAATATTTCCAAAATTTTCTTGAAAATACATTCAAGGATTGATAAGAGTACGTTTAGTATTTTTGTTTTTTTTTTTTCCAAAATATCCACTCCGAAATTCTTTCAAACATTCCTGAATGAACTCCATCAGGAATTTTTCTTTTAAATTCTTAAAGAATTGGTTTAAGTAATCTATCAGGAGTTCCTCCAAGGATTGCATCATGAAATCCTTCAAAAATCATTCAAGAATTAATTTAAAGATATCAACAGAAATTTTTTTAAGGATTGATTCTGAAATCTTTAAGGAATTCCCCCAAGCATTCATTCATAAATGGATTCTGAAAAAAAAACTCGAAATATTTCTTAGGAATTTTCTCCAATGATGCCGTCAAGGATTCCTTCTGAAATTTTTCAAAGGACAAATTCCCCCAAATAATCGATCAGGAAATTCTCCAAAGGTTTCCTGGAAATTTAAGATTCCCATCAAGGATAAATTCAGAAATTTCCTCTAAACATTCATTCAGAAATTCCTTCAACGATTCTTCCAGGAGTTCCTACATTAGTTTTATAAGAATTTTTTCTCTGGATTCTAAGTAATCCTACGAGGGGGTTATCCAAGGATTGCCATCGGATAAAACGTCAATGGGGAGTGAGAATGGGTCAAAAATGCATACTTTCACATTAGTTGTTCAATAAGTTTTGCTTCTTTGCATTGAAAAGTCCTCTGATCACTGGAATGTGATCATGTGATCTTTGGTAGTGCATGCACGAATGATGAAAATTAAAAAAAAAGAATTTCAAAGAGATTCAAAGAAATAAAAAAGTTTAAAAATCGGTTGAAAATTTTAAAAGTTATAGCACTTGAAGTTAAAACACCTTTTTATTACTCGAAAATTCAACTTTGAGTCGATTGCGCCACGCTCAAACTCTGACGTTTCTCTTTTTATGTCATTTGAAAATTTGAAAAGACGCAGCCTACTCTACACGAAGTAGGATGAAAATAAATAATCGACTATTTACACTTAAAGCATGCTATGATGATATCCTAACCTATTGTGCACTTGACGAGACCCACCAAAATTTTGAATCAAAACCATCCCAGTAGGCCCGTCACTAAAAATTGAATCGCAAATCCTCACAGAGCAAAACGCGCGAACATTATTCAGCCGGTTGCGAGTGGGTGGCTGCTGTGACTAGGTCTCATTTATTTTGAGCATCCTAGCAGCCCGATGTGATCCCAGTGGATTCCCTTTCCCCTCCAGCTAGTCACCCTGCCACCAATCACCGAAAAAAGGCGGTGATATAATCAAACCATAAACGTGTGTGTCGAACAAGTCGCAACACAAACGGAAAGACGAAGCACCCGGAGCGGCTCACTTTCCGGAAGGGAACGGGGCAAATAAAATGGGAAAAGTTTCCGTTTTCTTCGACTCACATCTTCTCGGCTCGGCTGGTTCCAGTACCAGAGCTGGCTGTTTGCTTGAAATATATAAGAGCCAGAGCCAGGCGAAATGGGGAAAATAGCCTCGACGGCAGCGCCTGCCTCGATTCGAGATCCAAGTCGTCGGACGGACGGCTACTATGTAGATGGATGACGGAGGGAGGCAGCGGGGAAATTTCTTCACACAGAGCAAACCATCCAAGCAGTCCGACCGGAGGTTTCCATCTCTACCCGAGGAGGCCCGGAGTCAGATTTGCGCTTTTCTTCTTATTACACCGATTGCCGGTTCCTCTTGGGTCTCGGTCGGTCGGTCGGACTTCTCGGAATCCTGGACACACGGAGAACGAACGAATCCTCCGGCGGATGATGGGAAGCTGAGATCTATTGTTGTTCGCTTTATGTGTTTATTGATTTTATCCCTCGCCACAGCTCTCAGCTTCAAAATCCGACTATACCACCGGCATGGATGGCGTATCAAGTTCTCGTTTTTCTCGGATCCCTTACCAAACAGGACACTATGGGCGGTGGTGGTGATGGTGGACGGAAAAATTGACCTTTTCTGTGTCTCGCCTCCCATGATTCCATTGCTGCTTTTTTCTGTCCTCTTGTTGCTGATTCCTCGAAGCCCCCAGACACATCGGACCGGCGATGCGATGGAGAGACAGGAAGCACTCGATTGCTCTTAGTTGGATCCTAATCGGGAAAATTTTCCTTCTGTAGGTATAGTACCATCTCCTCCATTGGCTTGCACAGTGGGTGGGCAGCCGAATGACGACGACAACGCTGAACAGACAACGGATGCTATTGTGGAGAGCGTGTGGGAAAGGGATAGGAGGGGGTGTGGAAGTAAAGCGGAAAGGACGAAGGCAGAAGAAAGAGTTTGTGATCCAACATGGGCAACGGCAGAAAAAAAAGGATATCACTTTGTGGAAGCAGAAACCCTCAATTTTTCCGTTTTGCCTCGTTGGATCATTTCCTAGTAGGACGACTGATGGGTTTACACAGTGGGCGGAACGATGGTTTAGGTGGAAAAAATGGATTTCGGATTTTTTGTTTCCACGCAATATTGCTTGCAATGAGATAGTAACGGTTCAAATTCTCCTCACAGGTCTCTTCCAGGAATTCTTTTGTAGATTGCTACAAAAAGCTTTAATTCTAGGAAGTTTTGCTCCAGTTCTCTAGGATTTTTTTCTGGGGTTCCTCCAAAAGTTTCTTAAATTCCATGAGAAAATTCTGCTTTGATTCTTCCTGGAATTCCTTCGACAAATCTACCGAAGATTATTCAGCAAATTCCTTTTGAATTTCTTCAAGTACTTCCTGCTGGGTCTTTCCCTAAGATTACTGAAATTCCTCCAGAAGTTTATGCTGAAGTTTTTCTAAGATTCCTCTAGGGACTCCTCTCAGAAGTTTTCAAGACTTCTTCAAGAAATTCAGTCAAATGCCATCCTCCAAAAAATTCATCTGGAATTCCTCTAGAAATGTCTTTTGGGGATTGCTCTAGAAATTTCTGATGAGATTCTTCCAAGAACTCTTGCTACTGGGCATTTTTTTATTACCGTACGGGATTGGGCCAAGGGGTCCCATATTTTCATGAAGCTTTTTCCACAGGCAGGGCTCATGGATATATGAACAAAAAAAATTGAGATAAAATCAGGGTCATCTATTTTCCCGGAAAACTCAGGTGGAGATTCTTTGTTTTCCCCTGACACTACTTACTTTGAAAAATCATAACTCAAGAACGAAGCATCATAGAAAAAAGTTTTTTTTTAGAAAACAAAAGCAAATTTTCTCGAAATCCAAAAAAAAAATATGAATTGAAAAAAGTTTTCGCAAAATTTTCCACAGTTGAGAAAATTCGTAAAGAAAGGCCGGAAAACGATGCCCAAACGATTGCCCAAACGCTGAAATTTTTGGAATGCACTTCAACAAAATTGGCCATAACGTTTTCAAGTTATGGCCAATTTTGTTGAAAAATGTCCAAATGTGTCATATAAGCCTTTTCTTTGAAAAATCATAACTCAAAAACGAAGCATCGTGGAAACAAAGTTTTTTTTTAGAAAATGAAAGCAAGGTTTCTCAGGAATCCAAAAAAATATGGAAAGGAAAGTTTTCCGTAAAAATTTCCACCGTTGAGGAAATTCAAATAGAAAATCCAGAAAAAACTATGTCCGAACTCGCGGGAAATTTTCAAAAAAAATATATTTTTGAGAAGGTAGTTTCATAAGCTTTGATGGCTGAAATTTTTGGAATGTACTTGTTTTTCGTTCTTGAGTTATGGCCAACTATGTGAAAAATGACCATATAATATATGCGTTCACGGTTATTTTTCATAAAATTGACCATAACTCAAGAAAAAAAAAAGCCCATTCCAAAAATTTTAGCGATTAAAGCTTATGAAATTACCCTCTCAAATGTATTTTTTTTGAAAATTTTCCGCGAGTTCGGGAACAGTTTTTCCGGCCTTTCCTTTTGGAATTTTCTCAACGGTGAAAAATTTTGTGGAAAATTTTTTCCACTTCATATTTTTTTTTATTCCTGTGAAAATTTGCTTTCATTTTCATTAAAAAACTTTGTGTCAACGATGCTTCGTTCTTGATTTATAATTTTTCAAAGAAAAGGCTTATATGATACATTTGAACATTTTTCAACAAAATTGGCCATAACTCAAAAACGAAAAACAAGTGTATTCCAAAAATTTCAACGATTATCAACGAGCTTATGAAATAACCTTCTCGATAATATTTTTTTAAAATTTTCTACGAATTTGGGCATTGTTTTCCGGTTTTTCTTTAAGAATTTTCCCAACTGTAAAAAAATTTGTGGAAAACTTTTTCCAGTTTGTATTTTTTTTTGGATTTCTGAAATTTGCTTTCATTTCCTTAAAAAAACATTGTTTATATGATGCTTCGTACTTGAGTTATGATTTTTCAAAATCAGTAGTGTCTGGGGAAAACAAAGAATTTCCAGCTGAATTTTCCGGGAAAATAGGCGACCCTTAATTTTTCTCAATTTTTTTTTGTGGAAAAAAAGGATATATGTGGATATTGTCCATATATGTGGAAAAAAAGCATGAAAAACTGAGACCCTTCGGCCCAATTTTTACGATGATAATAGAAAAAAAAGCCCTACTAATACTGCTTTATTTGCTAGGATTCTTCACGTTATTCTTACTGGGACTCTTACAGAGATTATTCCAGGGATTAATCAGAAACTCGCCTCAGGACTCTCCCAGGTATTAGTTCTAGAATTACTCTATGAATTTCTGCTGGAAATCCAGAAATATTTGCTGGGATTTTTCTAGGAATTCTTGGTTTATTTCAGAGAATCATGCAGAAACTCCTCCTAGCGTTCCTACAAGAATTCGCTAAGAAATTCTTAGAGGAGTTCCTAAGTAATTTCTGTTTTACCAGACAGTCTTACAGGATTTTTTACTGAAGTACAGTTGTGTTCATAAAAATAGCAGTGGGAGCCGTTTTCCATACAAAATGGCCAAATTTGACATACTGTAACTTTGTTCTGCAATGAACTATTGACCTGAAAATTTGACAGCGAACTACAAATATGGTCGATTTTGTTCTAACAAAATTTGAGAATTTTCGACGCACGTGAAAAAAAAGTTAAACACTATGTGAAATTGTTCAAAATAATAGCAGTGTAAATAAGTTGAAATGTAGCTTTATCTTGAAGAAGCTAGACATATTTTCGCATGCTATTCAAACAGTTTCCACCTTGATTGCAAGTAAATGCATAAGGTTAAAAATGTTGAAAATGTTGGTTGAATAAAAATAATCAAAACAAACACTGCTATTATTTTGATCAATTTCACATAGTGTTTAACTTTTTTCCACGTACTACAAAAATTCTCAGATTTCTCTGAAACAATATTCACCATATTTGTAGTTCGCTATCAAATTTTTAGCTCAATCGCTCAAAGCAAACCAAAGTTACAGCATGTCAAAATTGACCATTTTGTATGTAAAACGGCTTTCACTGCTATTTTTATGAACACAGCTGTATATGCTGGGATTCCTTCGAGAATTTCTTCAGGGATTCTTCCAAGTACTCCTCCGGATTAAATCCAGAAATTTCTCCACAAGTCTTACAAGGAATTCCTCCACGGATTTCTCCAATGTTTGCACAAACGTATATCGGACGATGCGTTTACAATAAATTAAATGTAAAATCAAAATAGTAACAGTGTTTCTCAACTGATAGTTTCTAGGATGAATACAATGAACACAATTGACAAATAAATTAAAGAAACATGTAATCACGTAGTGATGCTAAACACAATTGCTTTTTAGCAGGCAAATATCATACTGTTCTCTTATTTACCGTTCTCTTTGGCCCCCAGCCTCTAAACTTCTCCAAATCCAACGTACATAAGGACCCAATTTTTCAACCAAAACTCCTAAACCTCCCAACAAAAAACCTTCACGGAAAAGGTCACAAACGATTCAACCGACGAAAGCCAAAAGCTTCGGTGAATATTAATAAAAATAAGACACGCACAACCCAAGGGAGTCCACCCATACCCACCATCACGAGTGAAAAAAAGGCACTGAATGATATTATGAAAATCGCTTCTTGCACGCACAACAAAACAGCTTCGACAGAAAAAATGACTCTCTGCCTCGCAAAGATCATGACGACGACCCGGACGACGAGAAGAGGGAAGGACACAAAAAAAACGTTGCCAAAAGTTGCCGCTCTCCATTAAATCCTTCTTCGTTTGCCTTTGATGCCGCCGTTGCCTCGGCCACCCCTCTTCAACGCCTACTGAGAGAAAATCCTACTGCTGCAAGGACCTTGTTTTCGGCGAAGCCCGCAGAAAACTCCCGCCAAAGGAAGGAAACCATTGCCTCCTTGGTTTAGCGCCGCACGATTCTGATGATTCCGAAGGGGTGGGAAAATTCCTTGCCACCATCAAAGCAACCTTTCAATCAGGACAGGACCATCATCATGATCATCGTCGTCGTCGTCAGCAACAACAGTAGGTATAAGACGAACAGAGAGTCAGTGCCAGTGCACGGTCGTCGGTTATAGTCCATCCCGAGAAAATGGGAAAAGCGTGACATTCCGTGTCACACCAAACTCACCGTCGACGTTGTCGTTGTCGTTGTCATCTTGGTTTGGCACCGGACGATGGGGTGACTCTGAGCTTCTCAGGAACATTTCTGAGAAAGTTTTCAAGTTAATAAATTTTTAAAGTTCTTCTATAGATTTCTGCAGTAGATCATATAAAAAATGGTCGATGCTCTTTTGAGCATCAATTACAACAAGTTGTATAGTTTGTAAAAATAAACTTTTTGAAACAAATTAGTAAATTATTCAAAGCAATTTATCCTCCATTTCTTCGATTTTGGTTTGTGTGTGCAATCTTCACTTTATACACTGTTTTATGACGGCATGCTTCTGAGATGAGAAAATAGCAAGTGAGTGTAACTCTTTGCAAGTAAGTGTTCCAATTAATGTCCCTGATATACGTAAAGAAGAACACGAGTTCTTCGGAGTGTCGGGACGACCTCTGCATTTTTTTAACTGTGGAGGAAACCTCAATCTCAACTAGTTGAAAAGAACTCCATCATAGCATACTTTGTTGTTTGGAGAACGTAAGCTGACACTGATTAATTTACATAGAAAAATAAAAGATTCTATAATAACATCAAAAAGCTGCTCCTGAAAAACTGTCAATAGCTTTTATAAGATCATAACAATGTATTGTAAGAAGTATTGAACAAATTTTGAAACATGATTTTCAGAGAACTCCCATTTACAATTCTTGAGTTGGTGCGTAGGAGAGGACACTCTATCCATTCGTTCCGTGGTTAACCCAAAATACATGCAGAGAAGTACACAAGTTCTTCGGAGTGTCGGAGCGACCTATGCATTTTTTTTTGCATATATAATAAATTTTATCATGCTAGTAGAGGTCACAAGTAAATTAAAGGAGGTTAAGTACAGATCACGATCGGAAATATCTTCAATCAAATCTTATATCTGCGCCTTTGAACTCTGTTCAAAATTCTTCTTTCAGTGCATTTCAGGGTGATTTCTTGTAGGATATAAGAATATGCTATAAATAGCAATTTGCTCGAAAATTTTGTTAAAAATCTTGAAAAAAGAACTCAAAAATTATTTAGAAGATGACTTAGGAACAATCTCTATGCTTCTCGCTACATACTTAAACCATGATATATGCAGAATAGAACACGATCTCCTCGGAGTATCTGAGCGACCTCTACGTTCTTTTATAAGATAAAGTTTTTTATTTTCATTTTTTTTACGAAAGCTTCTAGATGAATGCTTTGAAAAACTTTTGGAGGAATCTCTATGAAAAAATAAATGTGAAGAAATTCGTAGATGAATTTCTGGAAAAGTCTATGCAAGATTTTTTAAAAGAAATTCTTGAAGTATTTTCTAAAGGAATCCATGCAACATTTTTGGAAGCTTTCTAAAAACGTTCTTGGAGAAATTTCTGGAGGACATTCTAAAGTCTAAAGGAATCCTTATAAGATTTTATGAAGCAATTTTTGACTGAATTTATTAAGGATTTCCTGGGTGATTTTTTTAAGTAAATCAAAGAGGAGCTTTTTTAGAAGAGTTCCTGGAGAAATTTCTAGAAAAATCCCATGAAGAAATTCAGATTTTCAAAAAGAAAATCCTTGGAGCAATTTCTAAAGCAAACCCTGGAGAAAGTTTGGGAATAAATCCTGTGAAGATCTGTGAGAGAATGCTTAGAGGTATTTCCGAAGGATTTTTCAAAAAAAAATCTAGAAAAATCCCGAAAAAATAAAGCAAGCCTATGAAGGATTTCTGAAGAAATCCCTGGAGGAACTTCCGCAGAAATGCATACACAACTTTATTGCACAACTCATTGTGGAACTTCTGGAGGAGTCCCTAGTGGAACTTTTGGAAAATTGGAAGTTGGTTTAGGAATTTCTGGTTAAATCCTTGGAAAAAATTCTAAATTTACCCTAGTTCAAATATTTTCTGAAAAAATGCTGGAATAGTTTCTGAAGGCTTCGCTGAAAGTTTCATTAAAGGAATCTCTTAAGAAATTTTTGAAATTTCTGAAGGAATCTTGTTCAGTATATAAGCGGGGTGAATGCGATGAGTGCGATGACTTCTTCAATGGATAACTGACACTGAGGAAGATTACAAGTGGTAGTCGAAATACGCGTATCTGTCAAAGGTTAAGCAATTAGGGCGGAATGAAAAGGTAAGAAAATGATTACACTCATTCAAAAAAATTAAAAGAGGTTACGTACAGAACACGAACGGAGAAATCTTTAATCAAATCTTATATCTGCGCCTCTGAAAAAAAAAAAACTGTTCAAAATTCCTCTTACAGTGCATTTCAAGGTGATTTCTTGTAGGATATAAGAATATGCTATGAATAGCAATTTGCTCAAAAATCTTGTTAAAAGAATTCAAAAATTATTCAGAAGATGACTTAGGAACAATCTCTATGCTCTATGATATGTTTTCTAGATGAATGCTTTGAAAAACTTTTGGAGTAATCTCAATGAAAAATTAATGAGCAATTTCTAAAGCAAACCCTGGAGAAAGTTTTGGAATAAATCCTTGGAATATCTTTGAGAGAATGCTTAGAGGAATTTCCGAAGGATTTTTCGAAAAAAAAAATTCTAAAAAAATCCCGAAAACATAGGGTAAACCTTTGAAGGATTTCTGAAGAAATTCCAGGAGGAACTTCTGCAGAAACTCATACACAAGTTTCTTACACAACTCATAGTGGAAATTCTGGAGGAGTCCTTAGTGGAATTTTTGGAAAAATTGGAAGTTGGTTTGGAAATTTCTGGTGAAATCCTTGGAAAAATTTCGAAAGCTGCCCTAGTTCAAATTGTTGAAGGAACTTTTGAAATATTTTCTGAAAAAATTCTGGAATAGTTTCTGAAGGCATCGCTGAAAGTTTCTTTAAAGGAATCTCTAAAGAAATTTTTGAATAAAAGTCTAAAGAAATTTTTGAAGGGAACTTCGAACGATTTTTTGAAAGAATTCCTGGAAGAATTTTTGCTCAAATTCACGGATAATTTTGTGGAAAAAATGGAGGAATTCGAGAAGTAGATCATGAAAGATGCTTTGAAAGATTTTTTGTGTGGAATTTTTAGAATACACTGAAACCTCCTTTTAGGTAGGATTCATTTAGGAAAAATCTATTTAGGTCCCTCCATTTAGGTAACGTTACCTAGATGGAATTTGATTGTGTTCAGAGTAGTTGGAGTACTCAAGATTACAGATAAAGTTGGTTTTGTTAAGGAAAAAAATCAGAATTAAGAGTTAAGGGACGCTTACGGAGTGTTTAAGGGTTAAAAGTTTAAGAGTATCCGAGAACTCCCTGGAGTTTAGACCATCTGATCTACAAGCGTAATCAGTGATCTATTGGAGCATTATGAATGAAATTTATGCTTACGCAGCCTCATATTTCTATGTGTTGCCAAGTAGTGAGTTCGTTGTCAGTTTGAGGATCTCCAAGAACTTCCTTGCGTATAGGTCATCGGATTTATCATTGATTCTTTCTGGTTCTCCAAGAACTCCCTTGTGTGAAGGTCATCGAATCAACAAGGGCTACTAGTTGTATCGGAAAGCATTAAGAATGAGTTGTGTACTCACCCAGCCCCAGGCATCTATGTTCAATCAAATTGTGGGTTCTATGATTGTATAGGAGTATCCGAAAACTCTCTGGAGTTAAGGCCTTCTGATCTACAAGTGTAGTCAGTGATCTTTTGAAGACTACAGACTAAAGACTAATTTAGCTATGTGCTATCAAGTGGAGACATTGAGGATCTCCAAGAACTTCCTTGAGTATAGGTCATCGGCTCTACAAACTTATGTGGTTGTCTCTAAGAGATTTACGCATTAGAGGAAAAGTTAAATGGGCTTCTATATGCTATATTAACGCATTGAAACACCTTGAAACGCTTTGAAGCGCCTCCTAAACCCTCTTGAACCGATTTAAAACGCCTTAAAACACTTTGAAACGTTTTGAAACGCCTCTGAAACCTCTATGAAACCTGCAAAAATTTACCTGTGAACCTGTCAGGCCCTAAAACCCTCCTAAAACCTCCTGGGATGCCCTGCAACGCATTGAAAACACTTGAAACGCCTTGAAACGCTTTGAAAACCCCAACAAAACCTCCATGAAACTCACCTGAGAACCTCTGAAGCCCCTCAAAAGCCCTGGGAAATCTCCTGAAACGCCATGAAACGCATCGAAACGCTTTGAAACGCTCTGAAACGCCTCTAAAATCCCTATAAAACCTCCGTAAAATTTACCTAAGAACTTCTGAAGCCCCTCAAAACCCCTGTGAAACCTCCTGAAACGCCCTGAAACGCATTGAAACGCCTTTTAATACTTTGAAACGCCTCTGAAACGTCCATGAAAGTATTAAAATGACGCATTTGCTCGAAATCAGCCCTGGAAAAGCCACTTCTCCATACGGAAGCGTAGTGCAATCTGCTGTATCCGCATTACGGTGGTTGTAAGCTCCCAAGTTCCAACTTTTTACGCTGAATTATTTCCATAACCCGTGTAACTTCTAGCCAGTAGTAGGAGGTAGTGCAGTGCGCGTTTGACTCACTTGCAGGAATGCAACAACCGACGACGACGACCCACCAATGAGGACGACGATGGCGACGACGAAAGCTTCCGGAAAAATGGCACAAAACTACTCTCATAAGGCAAGGAGCAAAGAAGAAAAAAAAAAACTAGCGCGCAAAGTGAATGGCCAACGGCGGCGTAGGTAGAAAGAAGTACTTTTCTGCAAACAGTCGGGTGGAAGTTGGAAGGTGAGGCGCGGCAACACACAAGAGAAAAAAGTAAACACAGTCATCCATCCCACCACCCACCGGCGGCAACCGCCTAGTTCGAGGCAAGGGCGGCACAGAACACAGCCAACCAAACAAGTTATGCCCGTCAAAGCCCACAAGGATAGGACGGTTGTGTGGATGGATGGATGGAAAACTTTTTCCGCCTGCTTCGTCGTCGTCACCACCGCCACCACCACCGCACCCGAATGGAAAGAAAAGAGGAAAAATTAAATCGAGAGACAGAAAGCTGGCTGTGGGATCGCAGTAGGCCGCACTTGGGGAGGATGCAGCCGCTGCTGGGTGGCGCGCTGCTTGCGAAGGTGCGAGGGAAAAGCAGCAGGCTGTGCTGGAGATGGAAGAGAAAAACCCGGAATAATCCACCTAGCCGGTGATGGTGTCTTTTCCAAAACGGTTTAAATTTAAAACATACAATCCAAATTTAATCAATGATTGACATTCTCTAGGAAAAATGAGCAAGTTTTCGGAGGACAGCTTCTCAGTTCATCGAGCTGTGTAAGCCCTAATTATCCAAGCTGTTTCCCAAAAACTGATTTTCAAGTGAAATGGTAGCCTTTCGGTACAACAACTTAGTTGTACGAGAAAGGCAAAAAAAGGTCAGATGCGGATTCAGTTATCGTTTCGGTAAATATGTAAAGTGGGTCTGGTTCGGTCCGATGGCGGCGTCGACGGCGCGGTGGCGGTTCTCGGAAAGAAAATGGCATTATGTATGTATCCTTGCGCTCGCTGGGCTGCTGAAGTTGGCGAGGACAAGCGGCTCGTGGGCGGGTGGTGGCAAGGTTACTGTGTACAGTCAATCCCTGGCCGTGACGATGCGATGGTGGTGGAGAAGGTGCGCGCAGGGAAGTAACGGCGTTTGGGAATTGAAATGAGGTGAAGCGAGCAGGTCGGTGACGAAGGCCACTAAGTGGTGGCAAAGGTGCCAACTGTTCTCGACGAAGAGGGGATGGACGGAGCAGCCGGAGGGGAAATAAAATTAATCGTAAGGGTTCATTTTTATCGGAAGGCATGTCGTGTTTGGACCGAAGAAGGATTCTCGATTGTGTGTCCCTTTTTTTGTTCCGAGGCGAAAAAAACACAATCCTTGCTCATGTTCGGTCGAAGAGCCAGAAGAGCCAGCGCCTGCTAATACCCTTTGGGAAAATGTGAACTTCTTTTCGCCTCTTTGGATTCATGGCATGCTACAGTAGTGGCGAGCGGCGTGTGGAAACATGGAAGTCGGGGACACACAGAAACTGAAACATTTTGAATAATACAACAGGAAGTGAAGGAAAATTTATTATCCTTCCTTTGGTTGTAGGTTCACCCCCTTGGAGCCCCATGGCGCGACCGACTACGGACGGATAAGGAAGGAGCGCTCGATACGACTGAAGTATAGAGTTCAGAGCAGGGAGGGAGTGTGTGTATGAGAGGTGGTATGTATGTTTCTCTGCTGCCATCCGGTTTTCTAGCGTCTCCAAGCTCACTCCTTTTCACTGTACCTACTACTACAGGATGTTCTCGGTGGTCGGTTAGTGTCACTTGGCTGAACATGTTGCTTGGTTGGCCTCCAAGTGTATTTGTCTTTTTCAGTAGCAGAAGTAGCAGATCCGCATGCCTTTATACATAGGGTCAGAAAGAGTGGTGTGCATTTCTGAACGGATTGAATTATTTTTATTTGCAAGGAAGTGGCCGTTGCAATAAAAGCAGCTTCATGGAATTAACTATTCTTCAAATTGATAGGTTTTAGGTTAGTTATTGTTTAGGTCTCAACCACAACCCCCGAAATGTTGAGATCGATTCAAACCTGTCCAGAAGTTATGGACAGATAACACTAGTTTACAGCATTTTTGAACTCGGTAAGTTGATGATCGTTTTTGGTGTAGAATCATGCCCTGAGTTCGAAAACGCGAAGGAAAAAAATTACAGTAGAGCGGAAATTTTTACGACTTTCCATACAAGGTTGATGATTTGAAATCGATTTTTGTTCTTTTTTTAAGAATGGTCGCTCACTTCACACATCTCATTCTCCATAATTAATGCTCCGATTGAGCTGAATTTTTTACTGTAACTCGCCTACATATAATTTGTCAAATAAACGCTGAAAGAATTTTTACATTGTTTTTTTTTCTTATTGAAAAAAAAAAAATACATTTCTTCATATATTTTTGGAAATTTTGCTAAAAATTAAGGAGATCGTCCCCAAAACTCGCGAATATCTTGAATTTCATTAATCTGACACAAATCCTGCATTTAGAGGATCGAATGGTATTATATTCAGCTTTTAATTTATGGAAAAAGATTTAAAATTGATTAAACAAAATGCAAGATATTTGAATTTTATTATATTCCATATTGTAAAAAGTTGTAAAACTGAATATTAAGCTAAAACTCAAAAACTGTTCTACTCTATTTTTTTGAAGCACGGTTTCGAAATTAGCGCTAAATTATGCTTCAAAAATTTTGGTCGTTGACAGAAGTTCACGATTTTCGTTTTATTTTGTAAACTAATGTAATTGATACATTTGTTGCGAAGCTATTGGACAAATTATCTGTAATTCCTAGCGGAAAATTCTCACTAAATTTTCTGTTAAAATTTTCAAGTAAAAGAAAGCTAAGCTTTTGCTTTTCAAAAGATCAGGGTGTCTATTCAAATTCATGTGAAGAAATGAAATTCCCTGAGTTTTGTAGAGGGAAAATTTGAAAGTTTTTAATTAAAAAATTACTTTTTTTCTAATTTACAGACTATATAGAAGGACTACAGAAATTATATCAAAAGTTAACCCCAATAAATTCTTTACCAGATTCTGGCAGAATTCCTCCTGCGAGCTCGTCTTTCAAATTTTCGAAGGCTTTTTTCTGGCTTTCTCCAGTTTTCTCAAGTATATCCTGAGATTTTTACGTATTTGCTTCCATAAATACTTCTTCTGAGATTTTTTCGGTGTTCTGTCGGGATTTCTGATAGCTATTCTTAGGATTTCTGCCACAGTTCTTCCCAGTATTCCAGCAGAAGTTTTTCTCGAGGGTTTTGCAAGATTTGTACCCCCGGGATTTCTACCATAGTTTTTTGTTGGATTCTTTCTGAGACAATGCAAACATTTTCGCAAAGTTTTGTACGGAATTTGTCTTAGTTGTTTCGGGATAGTTTTCCAATGTTTCTCTCGGGATTTTTACAGAAGTTTTTCCTGGGATTTCTGCCAGAGAGCTTCCCGATATTTCTCTTCGATTTCCGATATTTCCTTCAATTTTCTTAATATTTCCTCCTGGAATTACTTCCAGAACTTTTTTCTTCGAGAAATCTCAGGATTTCTTTCGAAGTTTCTCTCAAGATTTCTCCAATAAGTCTGCGAAATTTTTTCCTCACCGCAATTACTTCAGATATTTCTCAGGAATTCGATACAAGAAACCTCGTGATTCCTCGTAGAAATTCCAGAAAGAGCTCTGGGAATAATTCCAAGAAAATAAGAAAAAAAAACTCTGAGGGTGATCACTGCAAGAAATTCGGAAAACAACTACGAGGAAAAGCCTGGAGCTCTGATAGAAATCACTGGAAGAACTGCATAAGAAAAATCAGCAATTAAACATATAGATCCCTCCTTCCCAATTTTTTATTTTTTAATTTTTTTTTCTTTAATCCTTTACCTCGAAACAGCCGCAAGTACTTCGGCTTGCCAAACTAGCATAGTATCAAGACAGCAAAAAATTGTAAAATGTAAAGTCAATGTAAAAACAAATGTTTTCGGCTCAGTTATAGCCATGTGGAGCCCGAGCCTTCCAAATAAACGAATAAGTAAAAAAAAAATATATATATATATATCGACAGTTGATCCTGCAAAGATCCTTTAAGATACAAAAAAATGGTATAAAGCCCAGGGTAAATTCTGAAAAGCTTTGAGAGAAATCCCAGGACCAACACCGGAAAAAATCTTCTTAAAAAAGTCCCGGAAGAAACTTCATGAGAAATCTCGGGTGAAACTTCAAAATAAATCTCACGAGATCCTTTAGAAACTAACAAGAGAAACTCTAGAAGAAAACTATCGAAGATTTCTTGAAAAAATTACTGGAGCAACTTTAGAAGATGCCTCAGAAGGAATTCCTGCTGAAAATTAATGAAAAATTTCCTTAAACCCTTGGAGGAATTTTAATAAAAGGATAAAATTCCTAGTTACAGAAATTCCGCGACAACATCTGCCATATATCCTGAAAGAAACTCTTGTGGAGATCTCGGAATAAATCCCGACACAAACCCCCGGAAACTGTGGGCACATCGGAAAAACCTACTTATTGGTTCCGGAGCACGGTTTCACAATCAGCAAATGATTATGTATGAAAAGTGTTGGTAGTTGATAGCAGTTCATGACTTTCGTTTTATTTAAAAAAAAATGTCAGCACTGAAACTGTTTAGAATATTCGGCAGGTGTATAAACTGTTGAAAATGCTTTGACATCCATGTGCACAACAGAACATGTGCTCGATGAACAAATTGAGATTTGAAATTATGAAAAGAAATCCACGTACTCCGGTGAGACTCGAACTCACGACTCCCAATTCGCTAGACGGGCGCTTCTATTCCTTCAAGCTACGGAGTCACTCGACTATCTCCGTCGCCAGCAGGCCTAGAACTGAACTCGATTCCACAATCGCACATGGTTATCTTCTTTTCACAATCCAAACCCCCTTCGGATGGGATTAGATGAACATCTAACACATTGTCTGTTGTGCACATGTATGTCAAAGCGGGAGAGGAAGTTATTTTTAATTGTCGAGAGCTTCGGGCACTGCCTTCCAATCACTTATTGGTATGGCAATTAGTGTGCAGTCGGACTCTCGACGGGTCGGTCCTCGGCCGACCGAATACGGTAAGGGTGACCGTAGCACCTTACAAATGTCAATTTCTTGATTTTGCTTTGGCTGACCAAGCCATGTGGGAAATTACACTGTTGAAAATGCTTTGACATCCATGTGCACAACAGAACATGTGCTCGATGAACAAATTGAGATTTGAAATTATGAAAAGAAATCCACGTACTCCGGTGAGACTCGAACTCACGACTCCCAATTCGCTAGACGGGCGCTTCTATTCCTTCAAGCTACGGAGTCACTCGACTATCTCCGTCGCCAGCAGGCCTAGAACTGAACTCGATTCCACAATCGCACATGGTTATCTTCTTTTCACAATCCAAACCCCCTTCAGATGGGATTAGATGAACATCTAACACATTGTCTGTTGTGCACATGTATGTCAAAGCGGGAGAGGAAGTTATTTTTAATTGTCGAGAGCTTCGGGCACTGCCTTCCAATCACTTATTGGTATGGCAATTAGTGTGCAGTCGGACTCTCGACGGGTCGGTCCTCGGCCGACCGAATACGGTAAGGGTGACCGTAGCACCTTACAAATGTCAATTTCTTGATTTTGCTTTGGCTGACCAAGCCATGTGGGAAATTACACTGTTGAAAATGCTTTGACATCCATGTGCACAACAGAACATGTGCTCGATGAACAAATTGAGATTTGAAATTATGAAAAGAAATCCACGTACTCCGGTGATGTTAGATGTTCATCTAATCCCATCCGAAGGGGGTTTGGATTGTGAAAAGAAGATAACCATGTGCGATTGTGGAATCGAGTTCAGTTCTAGGCCTGCTGGCGACGGAGATAGTCGAGTGACTCCGTAGCTTGAAGGAATAGAAGCGCCCGTCTAGCGAATTGGGAGTCGTGAGTTCGAGTCTCACCGGAGTACGTGGATTTCTTTTCATAATTTCAAATCTCAATTTGTTCATCGAGCACATGTTCTGTTGTGCACATGGATGTCAAAGCATTTTCAACAGTGTAATTTCCCACATGGCTTGGTCAGCCAAAGCAAAATCAAGAAATTGACAGGTGTATAAAGTTTTGCAAAGCATTTTTGGGATATAGAAAGTCTTTCTCAGATTATTGACTTTTTTTTAATTTGTATTAATTCCTCCAAGGATTCAAAAATTATGTCTAAAATTTCTTCATAATTCTTCAAGGATTCCCCCAAAAATTCTACTGGAACATTTCCAGTAAATTGGGGTTCTACCAGAAATTTCTTGAATTTTTTCCTTGAATTCTGGCTACATCTCTAAAGAATTTTCAGAGAAAATTCCTGAAAAAAGGACTTCAGTCAAAGTTTTCTAGTCATTTTCTGAAAATTTCCTATTTTTTTAAATTCATGAAATGTTTCCAAAAATAAAAGTGTCCAACTGTGGTCTAACTGTCTAACTGAAGAGTAGTATCTATTAAACATAAAAGAAGGTTTTCATAACATTTCAGAAGTTTCAGTGAGGCTAACTGGAAGATCTCTTAAGTATGCTGGGTTTTAGTATTTTTTTTAATATACATAAAGGGTGCACGAAATCAAATTGCACCACGAAAAACAAAAGTGTATAACTTTTGATTGCATGCATCAAAATGGCTGATTTTTCAACCACAAACATTATATTGTGTGCAGATGATACCATACAATTTTCAGAGAATTCGGTGAAGTATTGGCGGATATATCTCCGACGTTGGAGCATTAGATTTTGAGAATGGTGTGCAAACAAAGAATTAAAATAAAATTTATATTTTATAGATCTTTCTCTAGAAACAGAAACACAAGACCGATTGCAATGATTTTTTTAATAGTGCACACGGACCTTATTTTTTTTAAAAAGGACCTAAAATTCATTCTGAAGCCATTTGTGTTTTGAATTCTAGATTCAGTACTAAACCGATCTTCACCACTTCATTTTTATTATGTTGTTAATTTATAGTAAAATTTTCAGATGTTTTGAAAAAGTAACAATAAAGATGTTTTGAAAGTAACCCCTAGATGAAACCCAGAAGTGCTATGGTGGAAAATTCATAACATGTTTTTTTTTCTGAAAATGATTGAAGCATTTTAGATAGATATTTCAGATAGAATCATCTTCCTCTTTCTGTATCAGTCCTAAAAGCTACCTTCTGAACCTTCCTAATGCATAACGTTGGGAACTGTTCACTGATGAAGTGCACGGTTTGTGTCAAATGATCCTAATGCATAAGGAGGGTTAACGCAATCCGAATGGTATTTTCTGATTAAAAAAAAAACAATTTTCAGAAATATTTTTATCGATAATCTTAGAAGTTTTTTTTTGAAATCCAAGAAACCCAAATAACAACCGCCAGCCGCAAACCAGCATGCATGCTGAATTATTGCTTTATAATAGTAATTATAGCTGAACTAAAATTATGTTGTATGCATTACTGTACAAATGCTATTTCAATTGGCAATGATAATTTCAAAAACTTTTCAAGCGTTTCGATGGGTCTCAATTTAGGTAAATTTATGTGTAGTTATTATTTCACAATATTTGTTTACAGCATTATGTTCCAATCATAAACTCTCGTGGAAGTTGAAAAATTTTGCCTTTTTTTATTTATTATCATTTTTGCTGAAGCTGAATAACAGCTTTACTATATAGTTGTAAAACAATTTAACAACAACAGTTGTTACACAAAACTATGCTTTATAGTTTCTTCAAATTTGTGTGAACAAAACCCGAACAAAGGTTGTGCCTGAAAATTATCCAAATGTTATTCAGCATCATGCTGAACCAATTCGTCGTAAAGGTGCTTGTAAAATGAGTGATTGTTAGTTGGGAAGTGTATAACAGTAAACATGTTTAGGATTGAGATCATTCCAGATTAGTTATGCTAGATGAATACGAAGAAATTTTATTCATGATGAAAAACAAGTCATTTAATATCACTTTTTGATATAAGTTTAATTCTGGTATTTTTTTTTTTTTAATTTTTGCCAGTTTTCTGGCATTTTTTGAAGCAATTCGTATACAGAAGAAGAAAAGAAAATATTCAGGTTGAAACAAACCTGACCCATAACCTAGCCCAGATTTAGGGTTCTTCAGGGATTCCTTGAGAAGTAATTTAAAGATGAAGATTCAGGGGATCCTAGGGAGTTTCAAGGATTCTCATGAGCATTTCGTAGGTCCACAGAGGGCTTCAGGAAGCTCAGATGGGGTTTTAGAGGCGTTTCAGAAGTATGGACGTTTCAGAGGGTTTCAGGATGGTTTCAGGAGGTCTCAGGGGCATCACATTGGGTTCAGAAGCGTACCAAAGGGTCTATGAAAGGATTCAGGAGCCCCAGAGGGTCTCAGGGACATTTCCAGGGTCTCATGTGGTTTCATTGGGTTCCATAGCATCTCAGAAGCATTTCAGAGAGTCCGACGGGGTTTCAAGAAGGCTCAGAGGCGTTTCAGGGGAATTCCAGAAGGTCACCATGGCGTTTTAGTGATACTACAAGGAATCTGAGAGGGCTCCAGGGCGTATCAGTGGCGTTTAATGAGGTATCATGAGGATTCAGGAGTTTTAACCTTCCTTGTGTATTAGGATCATTTTTGACCCAAACCCAAGCGTGATGCATTAGGTATCTTAAGAGGCATGTGAGGGGTTTTGAGGTTCGGTGCTGCACCTCCCTGAATATGTTCTAATACGCCACTTGAAAAACCTGTGAATGGACTTTGATTCTACTAAAACAAATCATAAACCTCGCGATTGACCCCCCCCCCTCCTGGAATCCCCCTGAAATGCCTCTGAAACTCATCTAGAGCTCCTTGGAATCACCTTAAGGCCTCCTAAATTCCCCTGGAGCACCCCAAAGTACCTCTGTAACCCCCTAAACTCCTTCGAAACTAGAGAAAGCCCCATTATTGGCCTCATCTCAAGCCCTCAAGAGCAGAGCTTTTCTTCGAAAGCTAAGTTTCCCCATTGAAAGTACTGATAAATTGGTGAGCGTGTTCCATACTACTTTATATCATTCATTTATATCTTTCATCTTTAGTCCACCTTAGGCATTGTACTTCGTCGATGTATTAGAAAGGGGAAGAGCAATTTTTTGATCTCGCGTTTAAAAAAGTGAGCAATGGAGCTTAAACCACGGTATGTTAGCCAGAACACATATTGGAAATACCCATGTTCCTTTCCTGGAATAGAAAGATTTCTGGAGTGACGTTTCATCAATATACGTCACTCTCAACGTTGATGAATGCATGCATTGAAAATCTACATGTGTTTATTATCAAACATTAGCATTATGGATTTCTTTTGAGATTTTTCAGAACAGTCTTCAAAAATTATTCTGGGATTTTGGCTTAGTTGCCTTCGTGATAACTCAGGCATATGTCGAAAATTAAAATTCTGACAAATGACCCAGTTTAATTTGACTGGTCGAGTTGGTGTGTCACTTTTGGTATTAGGAAGACTATTGGTATTGTTATAATCATTGTCTGAGCGCTATCTAAAGTTAGTCTAATATCAATTTTTTAAGCAACACCTTGCTGAAAAGTGATGCTGATTAAAAGTCACTATTTTAACTCAATAGACGCCTTGTGACGCGCTTATACTCATTTCCCATTCTCATAACAGAGATTGACAAACTATGTCTCGCTAGCAATCAAACAATCATACAATTCAAGTAACCCTTGAGCATATTTTTTGTTCTTTTCGCGCGCTGCAACACTGTACCAGAACGGTGGTGCGGCGGCACTGATTTTGACATCATTTATCGACGGGTTCGCGGTAATACGTTTGCGTGTGTTTTGGTGCGTATGTGTGCGAACTTGCAACTTCAACCAGTATGACGAACAACTTCCCCCTTTGTAGTTCAAGTTATGTTTTTTCTCAACGTCTAGGTACTATTTGTGCCACAGAAAGAGCCTGCTTGGATGTAGGTTTTGTGCGATTAATTTTGTTTTCAATTTATGAGTTTTCGATAGATATGGGTCGCGAATTACACTTGGACCTTCTAATGGGAGGAAATTTGTGACAATTACTACTCTGAAAAGGCTACAGTCGTTGCGTGAATGAGTGGTTGTGTGTGAGAAGAAGCTTGTTTGTGTTGGTTTTTTGGCTTGTTTCCTCATGTTTGCCTTTATGATGGGAGATGATGAATGTTAATAAATGTGAAACAGGATAGGGGGAACTTTTAACGCAGTTCTGATTTTTTACGGAGGGAGGGCCAGAGAGTTATTAGTTTTGATTTCCATTCATGGATGTGATGATTTAGTGGTTAATTTACCGACGACTTACTATGATCGTTTAGTTATTTTCATTCAGTGATGTCGTCATACCTGGAATATAAAAGAAAAATGAACATTAGTTTTGTTTTATTTTGAGAAATATTATGATTATGATAAAGCCCGTAAGAATAAAGCTGTTATAGAACATCAATAAAACCAATAATATGAGTTTTGATTAGCGATCATAGGAACCCGGATTCTACAATATTTCAAATGCTTCTTCTTCAAATGGCTGCACAACTTCTGCACAGCTTACTTGGATAAAGAAGCTAACGAGTGAGTGGCGGTTCCGTGGACTCCAGAGATGAACCCTTTCGATAAAGCCAAAAGTTATGCACCGATCATTACCGTTCGTAGCCACTTCGCTCTCGCGCGGACAAGAAGTAGGGAAAATTACCTCGCGGTGCCACCACAAGTAGGTAGGTACCCGGCCCGGCCCGAGCTCTGACTGGTCTTCGGACTGACCACAACCCGGTTGCAGCTCGGCAGCAGAAGCATAATTTTCGTGTCGAGTATTTTTATTACACACATTCAAGCAGTTCCTCATTCCCACCCGACCAGCCGACCAACCGTCCAACTTGGCTTTGGTACTTGGCCAAGCGCAATATCACCCAACAACCAACGACTACGAAGTGATGGGTTCAAATCCACAGACAGTTCAACCTTCGTAAGCGTGGTGCACTGAGGATTGTACCCGAGCCGAACTGAACTGAACTGGACTGGACGGACACTGTGGAGAAACCCATCCCTCTTCCCCGTGTGCCCCACCCTAGTCGGGTGGTGGCGATTACCATCGTCGTCGTCGTCGTCGCGCGTATACCAACAACACGTTCACTTCCATCGGAAACGGATAGAAGAGGCAACGGCAAACGGCAGAAAGAAGGAAAAATGAAGTCGAGAAACACCAATCCAACCACCACCGTGCCGGCCGCCACCGAGTGTAATATTCAATTTATAAATACTTTCGTACGCGACATCGACCCACAAGCGGAGCGAACAGGGGGGGGGGGGGCTTCCTCACACCGGACACAAACCGGTGCAGTGTTGCCAGATTTACGGATTTTTTTTACCGAAATTTAGTGCAAGATTTGTTCAAAAATTTTATTTGGAGATTCTAAAAAACAGCATAAAAATTACAGAATAGGTAATTCAATCAACATTATTATCCATTACTAGCTGTCCCGCAAACTTTGTCTTGCCCACTTGTCGTGGTTTGACAACTGTTGAGGTCATTGCAGCGCCGCCCTCTAGATTGTTTTTTTTTCGGTCATGTTGAATTTCTTCCCAGATCATAAAAAACAGTAACTTCACAATTTTCATACTTTTCTAGATTATTTTGAAAAATTTTAATACATATAAACACAGCCACCCTGAAAACGAATCGAACAGTTCAAAAATCATGCTGATCGGTTCATCCGTTCGCGAGTTTTGTTGCCTCAAAGCGACTTCTAACTCATTTTTATATATATAGATTTTTGCAGAACAATGACCACGTGGTTTATAGACAGCCGTTTTTGCCAATAAACCAGTTTTATCTTCGTATACCATGTGGAATGCATGATGATATTTTATGTTCTGAAATGTTGAAAAATACAAGAAATTACTTCAACGATTACTTCCAATTTCTGCATTGATTCTCATTTTGAATATGTATTTCCATGAGCCCTACTACACATTGCACCTAGACTTCTCAGAAAATGTCTCGAGGGATTCCATTGGAAATGACTTTACGACATCGCCAAAAATATTCCAGAGATATAAGTGCTGTAGAGTTCAAACTTTCTTTACTACTTTTAGCTACTAAAAATTTTACTTATAAAAGCGACTGTTCTATTGGAAATGCATCAAGTAATTGCTCATATAATAAAAATATTGAAGGATTCCTCCAAAAACATCTGAAATCGTTAGTAGTATTTCACGAATTTACGAATTTACGAATATTTTCTTACAGACAATATTTAGCTTTAAGAATTTCAGATATCCTCCGAAAGCTTTACAGATGTTCCATCTGAAAATATTTCACATGTTTCGTTAAAACATTCAACGAATTCTACAATTAAAATGATGTAAGGATTTCTAAAATACCAGAACAATCTTATATGAGCTTATAATAAATCCTCCAAATCCACATTCGTTCACCTTCATTTTCATTGCCAGATGGTGTCGAATCGAATGCAAAGATGGAAACATTGATAATGAGGATTTAGAGTTTTGGAAAATTCTAATAATTTTGGAAAATTGTCCCGAGATCCAGGATTTATTCTAGGCGGGAATGTCCTAACAATATTTATGGATATTTAATGTGGAAGTCCTCGAGAAGTTTTCGATTAAAAACTTATTTATGGTTTTTTTTGTGAAAGATTCTTGATGATGTCGAAGTGAATATTTTGGTTGAAACTTTGAAGCGACATTTCGGTGACATTGATGCAGATTTCCTACTTGCGTTGCTTACTGTTTAGCAAATATTTCTAAAACTTTTGCTGGGGTAGTTAAAACAATTTTCCAAAAAATTTTAGAAGCAATTTTGAAATCAATTTCCAACATTCGTTCGAAACATTCAAGTGTAGGTCTTTTTTCCCCACATTTTTTTTTTCAATCTGGTTTTTTTTTCAGCGAAAATGCTTTCTTCTTCGATGTAGGGGAACTTATGTATTTTCGGAAGTTTTGTTCTCTTCGGCATGGGGGCTTTTTTAGAAGTTGTTGAAACTCAATTTTTCCTAACCAGGCTGAATTATATAACCAAGTATGAGGCAATTTGGTCGACAAAAAAACCATAATGAGAGAACAAACCTGCCGATAATACCCACAGTCACCTACTTAAGAATATATCATGGAATAACCCTGAGGATCAACCATTTATTGATATACTTAAATTGTAATTAAACTTATTTGTTTTTCCATTTCGTCCAACATTGCTTTTTACAGAAACTCTTGAAATATTATCTTTGTAAATCTTTCTTAGAAATTAGATTGAAATATACGTTTTTAAGAGTTTTAAAAGTCACAATCTGGAAAATTCCAGATACTGTCTTCACCCAATTCCTGGCGAAAGAATAATCCTGTTTTTTTTTCTAGATTGTCTTTTATATACCGACTGGGTGTTCCTCCTTTCTATTTACACTTTGAAATATTTTGAAGTTTCAGAAATACTAGAGAAACATTAGGTAATGGACTCTTAATACATACTGAATATTGCATCTATACGCTAACAATTGGTCGTAGGAATAAAAAGTAGAGAATTTTACTACTTGTAGTATCTACTCAGACGTAAAGTAAACTTCATCTGGCAATTTATTTAAGAAATTATCGCGAGCTTTCGTGCAGAATTTCTCCTGGGCTATTTCTTATAGCTGCTTGAAGAATTTCTCTTTAAGTTTTCTTTGAATTACCTTTAGAGTTTCTCCTAGAACGAGTGGGCTTCGTGACCGCACGGTTAGCGGCGTCAGCCGTCTAGGCGTTTCGTAAGCCTCGGAGTGCGGGTTCGATTCCCACTCCAGTCGGGGAAAATTTTTCGTCAAACGGAAAATTCTCCACTGGGCCACTGGGTGTTAAGTGTGTTGTCCGTTGTCTCGTGTATGTAATGATCAGTCTGTGCAGCCTCTGGCTGAAGACGGTGTAGTGTCTTTTTTTTTTAATTTATCTTGGAAAATTCCTTCCAGTGATTCTCCCAACATTTCTCTCAGAGTTTAAGAACTTATCCTGAAGTTTCTCCCAAAACTTATTCAGTGGTTCATTTAGAGATCCTAGAAGGAACTACAAGACTTATTTTTAATACTTCTCATAAAGTTGTTCCATTGATTCGCTTCTGTGGTATTTGTAGGTGTTGCCTCGCAATTATTTCCGGAACTTCTTGCTGTTATAGTCCAGAGACTTCTCTCATAGATTTTTTCAGGATTACTCCGGATTCTCACCAGAATCTTTGCCTAAAATTGCCCCGGGATATTGTGATTTCAATAAATACTTCGTGAGTTCTTCCCCGAACTTTCTACGAGTTTTCTTGGAACCTTATTAGGGACTTTCAATCATTCTAGGATTTCATGGGTTTCTGTTATGGGTTAACAGGCTCCAAAGCCCTTTCAGGTGCCCTTTGGGAGGTTTAAAGAGCGTATCAGAGCAATTCAGGAGCTTCCAAAGCAGTACCTGAAACCCTCTGAACCAGAGATGGCAGATTATTTTAACAAAAATCTGAATCAATACAGATTTTTCTGTATATGAGGGTATACCAGGCACCAAAAGCCCTAGATTTCAGTAGAAACTTTAAAAAAAATACTACTTTTTACTAGTATTTTTTTTTCAAAAACATGTGAAAAAATGTACAAATTTTCATAATTTTTTTTTTAAATTTAAGCAACAATTCGTAAAGCTTTTATTTTTATTTTTTTTTTTTATTTACGTGTATTTTAACTTATGCTAATTCTACACTCAAAGCTTTTATTAAATTTATTGAAAATAACTTCAAATTTTACGCTTTCTGGAGAAATTTGTATGTATTACCTTTTAAAAATCTGTATTTTTCTATACTGTGTATCTTGTCTGAATAGAAGGTCAAAAATCTGTATATCTGGAATCTCTGCTCTGAACCATCCTAAATCCTCCTGTGATCCCCTGAAACACCACTGAATCCAGCTGACACTCCCTTAATACCCCCGAGACCCCGTGGAACCCGATGAGACTAGGGGCTGACCATAAACCACGTGGTCATTTTTTTGGGACTTTTCAACCCCCCCCCCCCCCCCGCGTGGTCATTACTCCATACAAAATTTTTTATTTGTCCATACAAAATGGGCATTGGCCGAACCCCCCCCCCTAATGACCACGTGGTTTATGGACAGCCCCCTACCTGATTTACTCATGAACCCTCCGTGACACCCCTCAACAATACTTTGGCATTAGGGTCATCTTTGGCCGAAACTGCGTCAGTGAGCATCTCTCAATGCATATTGAATACTCACAAACCTGACAAACCTGGGACCCTCCGAGACTTCCTAAAACGCCCCAGAAACCATGTAAAATAGTCTTTACTTAAGGCAATACTCGAGGGTGGAAATATTAGCGGAATTCTGGGAAGATCACAGGAAATATTTGGGATAAATTTCCAGAGGCGAAAACTACAGAATAAACCCGGCAAATTCTTAGAAAGAAACCCTCGGAAAAAGTTTAACAGGACTAACGCTCAAATCCCGGGAAACTATAGGAATGTTTTCCTTGAAAACCCGAGGAAAATCACATAGAGAAATATCCGAAGGAAGTTTGAGAAAATTTTGGTTACATCTCCGGAAGGAATCCCGAGATGTACTCTTGGAGACATCCTGCGAAAAGCTCTCGCAGAAATCCAAGAAGAAACTCTGGTAAAAATCACAAGAATAACACTCAGAAAACCTGGATGGAAAACGGAATAATCCAGGAAAGAACTCTTGGAGCAAATCTCAGAAAAAAAACCCGGATGGAAACTTGGGAAAAACTCCCAGAATATCTCGAAAGAAACTCCAACAAACCTCCAGGAATTCAAAGCAAAACTTCTGGAGACATCGTGGCAAGAATTCAGCAGGTACTGCGTAAGAGTTTGAAAAAAGAATTGCGGTAGAAATGTAAAACAAATCCCGTAAGAAATTCAGAAAAGAATTCTCAGAGGAATTTTACGAACGATTTCTGAATAGGTTTTTAAGCGTATCCCTGAGCAAATCGCTGAAGGAAGTAATAAAGTAGCGGCTTGAGACTAACTTTCATTTGCAGTGTGTGAGTGTTGGTGATGTTCTACTTTCAGGCAAGAATGACGCCTGCTACGTCAGGTTGCAGATCAGTGTGGAGAAAAATAAATTAATAATTATTGGAATCGATTGTCCACGGCAGACCGTCGAGTCTTCTGCGTCTGCACAAGCTCATGTTGGGATGGAGGATTGTGCGGAAGGAGGCTCACGTTGGTGCGTCGAAGCCAGGTGGAAAATGATAGAATATTACGCGGTATAGTTCGCTGAGTACACAATTTGTAACTATGTTCAATAAATTGACACTGTTCTTTGAATCAGAAACCAACCAGTTGTTGATTCTAGTGAAAGTTATGAATATTAGAGATGTATATGTGGACAATGTCTGTAAATACACAGCCATGGACCTAGTTGAATGGAGACTATTACTGCAGCAGGCCTTAGTCTGACCGTTAATTGGTAAGTATTCGGATTGGTAAGTATGATTCGGAAAACTAAGCCACTAGATCAGCAAGCATTTCTTGGGAGATTTACTGTTGACTATCAACAAAAATTCATAGCTGATGATTGCAATTTAAGTATTATTTTCATAGATTACAAAATTACAAGTACGCCGAAATTTCTTCTTGCTTATTGTATAGAATATCTTCAGAAATTTCTTCAAGAATTCACCCTGTTGAGAGTCTTTATGAGTTACTCAAAGTGTAAACTCAAATTCCAGAAAATCCAAAACAAATTCACCGAGGTTTATTTCCAATAATTTTCCCTTCTGACAATTTCTCTATGACTTCTTGAATATCTTTTGAAAAGGCAGCATCCATTTATTACGTAACGCTAAAATCGGCATTTTTTACCCCCCTCCCTCCCTCCTCCGTAACGCTTTTTTGTATGAAAACTCTAAAATTTTTGGACCGTAACGCTTGGCCGGACTCCCCCCTCCCCCTAGAGCGTTACGTATTTTGTGGATGGCGCCAAACAATAGATTTTTTCAAGGATTTCACCAAACATTACATATTTCACCTTCAATTTTGGCCAACAAGTTTTTATTTAACCTTGATGCGGTGTTTCAATTTGTTCAATGATTCAGCAAGTGACGTCCTGGGTGTTTTTTTTTTCAAGAATTGTGTTTTTATTTAAATAACTGAACTCTGGTTGTGTTTTGGATCTACTTTATGAGCAAATTCTTCAAGGCAACTAAATATATTATCTTCAGAAACTCCTGACGCACAAAGTATCATTAAGAGTTTCCCTTATAAAATCCCAACACAAGAAAGCCCTTCTTCAAATCTTAAAAAAAACCAGATTAATCCACCTAGTGGTGATAATGCCTTTCTCGTCGAATATGTACTGATGATCTTTACGTCGACATTAGCCGATCCTGAGAACACTTATACGCTTAATATGATTCATGTAAAATTTGACCTCCTTATGGTTCAAATTGTGCACAATAATTTTGGACGCAAAAGGAGCTTGAAAAAAAATATTCAGTGTTGATGCGATCAAGTTATAATTTTCCCATAACACGTTGATCCATCCTACTTTATATGAACACCACAGGAATTTGAAATGGTGTGATTTGATGAGATTGCTTTGGTAACAATTTTATTCTCTTGCATATATGGTCGGTTTCCTGCAATAGGGGCACAACTCAAAAAATGTAAATTTTCCGAATGAGCAAAACTAAGTTATTTAACTAAACCAATAGATTGAAAGATCTTTTAAGTAGAAAACTTAATGAACTTTCGAATGAGGGTTAAAAAGCTGCGATAAGTTTAACCATTTTCAAGTTGTAGCCAGTTTGAGGCAAAGTCAAAAACATGTAAAGTTCTATTACTACGTAACGGTTGAGATTTGGCCATATGGGAACATATTTTTTTCCACCATTTATGATCCTCGATCACTCCTTAAAAAGTTTGCATTCACGAGCCTAACACCCTTCATAGTCTGAACCTATTTGTTTGCTAACGTTCATAAGGTTATCAAAAAAGCCGCGCTTTGCTGTGTCGCATGCATGGGTTTGGTTCACTTTCATATTTGGCCACTTCCGTCGGGACTCCCCGGAACCGGTTCCGGAACACTACCGGTTCAGATATGGTCTGATACTATTTTCCTGCTAACCGTTCATCAGGTTAACGAGAATGCCGCTGTTTGGTGTGTCGCATGAATGAGTTAAGTTAAATTTTATATTTGGCCACTTCCGGCAGGACACCCAGAACCGGTTCCAGAACACAACCAGTTCAGATATGGTCTGATGCTGCTTTCCTGCTAACCGTTCATCTGGTTATCAAAAATGCCGCTGATTGATGTGTCGCATGCATGGGTTTGTTGCATTTTTATGTCTGGCCCCTCCCAGGGGTACCGGTCCGGAACACTTAAATGGCCATAACTCCGGAACGGCTGGACTGATCCGAACCATTTTCAATAGGAAACAATGGGACTATATGCCGCGTCGAATGAACCGTCGGTCATTAAAATCGGTTGAGGTTTACTGCCAAAAAGTTATGTGAGTTTTTTGTACACACACATACACACATACACATACACACATACACACACAGACATCACCTCAATTCGTCGAGCTGAGTTGATTGGTATATGTGACTCGACCCTCCGGACCTTCTATCAAAAAGTCATTTTTGGAGTGAACATATAGCCTTTCCAGTACACTTAGTGTACGAGAAAGGCAAAAACATTAGAAAAGTTACCACAAATCCGTTTATTTTTCGGAAATTTTTCAAAATCCATCGAAAGCTGCTATGTAATATCCGGGAGGCATAGGCTCCGTAAGTTGCAGAAAAAATCGGAAATTGAACGCTGCGAAAGCAGAGATATGAAGAGCCTTCATTTGATAACTACCCTTAACCATCCCGAAAATCTGGCACCACTGCCCCGTTGCAACTATCATTGAATTCTATACACAGGGCCAACTTTAACTAGGGTATCTGTACCATTCCTTGGCCTAATTTGCAATCTGCCTTGACAACTTTGACCATAACTCATGAATTAATAGCACTAGAAATAATATGTTGAGCATATTACACACTCTAGGCAATGCATGTTTCACCATTTGGAAGTAAACTAACGTAAATATTCAAGAATTTACTTAAAGAAGTTGAAAAGATTCGATGCGATGGTATGCAACATTGGTCTATGGTACAAAAATTGGCCTATTAGTGGATACAACGTTGGCCTATTGCTTTCTACGCACTAGAACCACTAATTATCTCATATTTCAATATTTCTGCTGAAGAATTATCTCTGTTTGTTCACCAATCTTACTTTTAAATTACATTTTCGGAGCCAAATTTTCAAAAAACTATAAATAAATCACTTAAACTAAAGTTCTTTGTTAATTTAATAACGAAAACACCGCAACCCTATTATTGTGTTATAATTTTACAGTCACCGCACACAAAATCTTTCTTCCTGTTCATTCTTTCTGGTTCTTACGCAAACAATGTTGTGACATCACTTTATCGGTGTTTTTGACGTCACTTTACTGATGGACCAAGATTTGGGTACATAGTGAAAAAAATGTCCCCAATATTCGGCCCACATTCAATCTGTGAAATAGTTATTATTCGTTGAAAACAAATACACAACTTCAAAATAGCGTCTTTGACCGTCGCATCAAATGTTCAGTTATTGAAAAGCCAATTCGGAATGTTCCAGAATCATGCCATTTATGAACATGTGTATAGACTACTCACTAAGCCGAAGAATCATGGTGTCTACAAAAGCTAAACAAAGTGACATTTTCATTCAATTTTAATGCTCCAAAGTGCTAAAATTGAAACGAAATGTTACAGTTGTTTGGCGTATAGCTTTTCCGATATCCAGTTATGTGTGTTTGTTTGAGTTTTTGGTTTACGTTGAGATAGGCCGAACGAGGGGACTATGCCAACGAAGCATCCCGTTACCCTACTACCCCGCCACCGCCTGCTTGGACTACACGCTCGTCAGTCGCTCGCTATCACCGTGGTAGCTGGCCACTTTCGGCTGTGGATGATGGAAAGGAGGCTCCGTGGCTCCACATTCACAGGAGTAAAGCTTGCGATGCGGCGATGGTTGCTGTTCTTTTATTACACTATTACTATTTTTCTTCATTTCACAATTTCTGTTTTGTTTCATTTTCTTGGGCTTTTGGCTTGGTGCACGCGGATCCTCTTTGGGTCCCTTCCTCCCCCACCGTCAATGCATGCGACGAATCCACCCTCGGGGTGCTGCTGGCGCGTTTTGAATGTGTACCACCTTATGCGCTGCTGATATGTATACAACACCCTTCTTCCTCCAACACCTAGCTTAAGCTCAGACGGGCGACGACGGAGCCTCACCAGCGCTCAGCACAGCGCCAGAGGTGCCGAGGGCTACGGGACTCTCTGGCTTTATGATCGATTAATGGTTTCAAAAGTCAGGTCATTGATTTCTTTCTTGCTGCTTCGATCGTTCGCAAGCGACCGCCGTCACCTTATAGTGTTTGTTCCTCCTGCTGCTTCCTGCTCGAAGCTCAGCGAAGCCGGGCGATGATGCCTTCCTCCACCACCGACTGACTGAATGGATGTCGTGAGTATCCACGGTTCAATCGCGGTCCCCGTTCCATTGGGGTTCCGCGTGAAAGGAAGAAATTTAAATATTTTCTCTACACACTTGATGGGGATTCAGTGTGAAATGTATCGATACTCAACCGACGAGCATTTCATTCATATTTCTTTGTTTAATTTTGTCCTCTGCTCTTAGGAACAAGTCTTGTGAGATAACCTTAGCCCATTCTCGAACAAGAATACCGAAAGCATGAATGTCACTATTTCCGGCCACGCAGATCTTTACCGTCACTTTCAAAATAGCATTTGCTCAAGGAAAGCATTTCACCCCGATCCCCCTGTACTCATCGTGTCGCCTATCACCAAGCCGCCGCCGCAGGCCTCTAACCCTGCTCAGCCAGAGTCGATCGATGTACGTAAGAAGTAGGCGATGACAAAAGCAGTGGCGGCGGCGAAAGCAACTGAATCAAATGCACACGCGGTGCGACGACTACGACGATGGTGAAATTGTGGGAGGAAGGGTCGGCTGTGTACTGCTTCTGCGAACATCATAGTAACCTAAGCGGGTTCGCAAAAAGGAAATAGTTTTTGTTTTGCTCGCACACAGCTCGGCACAGCAACAGCAGCGCAGCGCAGCGGGGTGATTTAAGTGAATGTGGAGTATTTCCTATGATGGAGTCCGGTGGTGTTGCCGCGCGGCCGACGAAAGGTTGGTGACACCCGGCGATGACGACGATGGTGCCTGGAGTGTGTCGTTCGTGTGGCTGGTACTTATGTCCGGTTTGCGATGATGGAGAGTAGAGCGGAACTATCACCTCGGGTGGAAGTACGTACTATATAAAGTAGAGTGAAGGCTTTAAGAATTACAATAAGGCAAGTTGGGTTTGAATATCAATAATTCTGACTAATCATTTATTCAAGTGGTTGGTTTGCGATTATTTCAACGAAAGTCCTATTGAATCAGCTAAATATAATTATCATGCAAAATCTTATTAATTTGGTATGCAAACATGGTTTAGAAAGCACTAGCCCACTCCTAAAATTCTTACTGGGATTCCTTTGGAAAATTCATATTTTTCTTTAGAACTTTCTCCAAAGTTTTCAAGAGATTAGATTCCAAGAAGTATCAATAGATTCCAAGGATTTCATTAGAAAATCGTACACCATCTCCTTCAAAAATTCTTCCAAAGTTTTCCTCAGAAATTCTTATAGATTTTCCTTTAGAAATTCCACTAGAGAAATTCTCTAGGAGATTTCGCCAAAACTTTATCCAAGGATTCCTTAGCCCTTTGGAGCCGGAAAGGTCATATATGACCCCAGCATAGCAACGGTTGTATAAATTCACACCTTCATTAAAACAGAATACTGTTTTCAGCAAAGTTGTAGCAAATTGAGTCCTTGAGGGAAAAAAGGAAATATGTGTATTTGAGCCTTTACTGACAACCTAGAACATCCTGAACACCATGAAGTTTGAAGAAACAAAATAATTGACATACCAGTTGTTCTAAAAGCTGAATTTGGGTATGGTTACGTTCATATGTATTCATTCAACCTTCATCAAGAATATCAAAAGGTGTTATATATTCTGAGATGTTCTAGAGGTTCCAACATGTCCTGTAGTAAAGTCCTTCAAATCTACAAGAATAATGATATGTGTTTTCGTCATAATTAATAGCATTACATAGTCTACTGGGATCCGCGAAGCTCTTGAAATCTACAATGTCATTTATAGACACTATAGAGATACTCCACGTCAGCCAAACTACCTTCCAGTTCAGAACTTTAGGTCTACACTTGTAACAGCAGCCATATCTGTTATACTGAGTAACGTTGCATAATCAACCGCGGTTACTGGACCAATATGAAGTCGTTATGACATTATTATACAACACCTTTGGGACATTCAGGGTCGTCCAAACTATCCTAAAATAAAGCCCTTCAAATCTACAGGAATAACTTAGTGTGTTTTCTCCATTAATAATAGCATTGCATAGTCTGCTGGGATTCGTGATGCTCTGGAATTATGTCTGAAATATCGTTTAGAGACACTATAGAAATATTCCAGGTCAGCCAAGCTATCTTGGAGTTCAGAACTCCAGATAAGTTACTGTTACTACACTCGTAGAATTTAGGTTGTATTCTAAAGAATGGTTTGGATGACCTAGGATATCTCAAAAGATCTGATATAGTCTATTGAACTTTTAGAAGGCTTACTGGACATGATAGAATACAACTCTTTGCTTTGGGTAATGAAAGAAGTTACCGTGGCACCCGTGGACTTTAGGATCTAAACTCTAGAACAGTTTGGAGAACTCAGGATATCCCGACTTATCTGATACTGTCTATTTAACTTTTAGAAGACTTACTGGGCATGATAGAATACAGATCGTAGCTTTGTATAATGGAAATTTACCGTTACACCCGTAGACTTTAGGATCTAAACTCAAGAACTGTTTGGATGACGTTGGATATCCCGACTGATCTGATGCTGTATATTTAACTTCCAGAAGACTTACTGGACATGATAGATTACAAATCGTAGCTTTGTATAATGAAAGCAGTTACCATTACACCCGTGGACTTAAAGATTCAAACTCATGAACAGTTTGGATGACCTCTAGAATATCCAACCAGATCTTTATTATTATTATTATTAGCTTTATTAAGGAGATTCTCAGCCCGCGGCTGGTTCATCTCCACGCAAACAGATCTGATACAGTCTATTGAACTTTCAGAAGACTTACTGGATATGATAGATTACAAATCGTAGCTTTGTGTAATGAAAGCAGTTACCATTACACCCGTGGACGTTAGGATTCAAACTCAAAAACAGTTTGGATGACCTCTAGAATATCCAAAAAAATCTGATACTGTCTATTGAAGTTTCAGAAGGCTTACTGGACATGATAGAATACAACTCGTTGCTTTGTGTAATGAAAGAAGTTACCGTTACACCCGTGGACTCTGGGATCTAAACTCAAGAACAGTTTGGAGAACCCAGGATATCCCGACTGATCTGATACTGTCTATTTAACTTTCAGAAGACTTACTGGACATGATAGAATACAAATCGTAGCTATGTATAATGAAAGAAGTTACCGTTACACCCGTTGACTTTAGGATCTAAGCTCAAGAACAGTTTGGATGACGTAGGATATCCCGACTGATCTGATACTGTTTTTTGAACTTCCAAAAGACTTACTGGACATGATATAATACAACTATCTAAACTCAAGAACAGTTTGGAAGATCTAGGATATTCTGAAAAAATATTTTGCATCATATTTTACCATTTTTATGCTTTCGATTACCAAAAACACAGAAATACATTGAAAAACTCTATAATAACGCTTGGAAAAATTCGGATGAAAAGGGCATAGGAAATCTCCTATGGAATTCTTTCAAAATTTCTCCATGGATTCTTCCAGAATTTACTCCAGGAATTCTGTTTTGAAGTTTTCCAAGGTTTCTTTCAGAAACTTCTCCAGCGGTTACTTCAGAAAATTTTCAAGGGGTTCTTAAGGATATTTCTTTAGGACTTCCTTATACATTTCATCAGATATCTTTCCAGAAATTTTGATGAAAATAATTTTAGGTAGTGTTTCATGGGTTCCTTCTGAAACTTCGCCAGGATTTACTTTAGAAATCCTAGGGTTTCGAATAAAACATTGTTTACAAATTTCACTAGGCATTCCTTCTGAATTTTGAACAGTGATTCTTTCAGAAATTCTTTCAAAGATTCTTTTATAAATTCTTCGAATGCTTTTTTTTGTCAAATCTTCCAGATATTGCCCCAGAAATACAATTAGAAGTCCACCAGAGATATTGAGGTAACTGCCATCTTGAAGACTTCAATTTCTCAAGAGATTCTTGTTTATTATTTTCAGTGATTCAGGCGGAATTTTTTATAGAGATTTCGGCAGCAGTTCACGTAAAGAATCCTTTAAGATTAACTCCATAGGTTCTTCCATGTTCCCAGAAATTAATCTGGCATTTATCTCAAAAAAGAACCCAATGAATGTCTGGCTGGATTTTTTCTGAAAATTTATTCAGAAGAATTTCCCAGGAATTTATACAGGAATTCCTTCAGAAACGTCTAAACAAAAAACTTATCAAGGCGTTTCTTTAGGTATTCCAATAGGAATTTCTTCAGACTAAGTTCTACGGATTGCAAACTTCCAGAAAATTCTCCAAGAATTTCATTCCCGAAGAGTTTATCCTGAAACTTGTTGAGAAATTCACTTTGGGATTCCTTCAAGAATTTCCCTGAGATTTTTAAAGATGTTCCTCAGTAGAAAGATTTATTTAAAAGTTTTTCCTGAGACTCTTTCAGGGATTTTACTGGAGATTACTTCAAAAAATTTCTTCAGCTATTTTTTTCAAAAATTACTGTTGGGATTTCTTCTGAAATTGCTTCAGAACTGCTTCAGAATTCCAAAAATATCTCAGAAGACTTCTTCAGAATTTTAGAGATTTCGTCAAGAATTTCACTTACAGATTTCTTCAAAAGGTCTTATTCGATGTTTTTCAAAAAATTTTCTAAAAATTTTGGTAACAAACCGACAGAGACGCCTTTGGAAATTCATCCAAGGATTCTTCCAAGAGTTCCATGCTTTTGGGAAACCTGAAGCTACAAATTATATACTTAGATTTACTTACAAATTATATACTTAGATTACACTTACAAATTCCTGCACAGAAATTGTTAGAGATATTCCTCCAGGAATTTTTCCGGAAGTTCTTCCATAAACTGTACAAAAAATTGGAAAAATTCCCGAATTTTTCAGAAAACCACTGAGGAAATTTTGAACAAAATTAATGTTTTAAAGGATTCATGTTTTTTTTCATTTTTTTTTCAATGCCTAGAAATAGATTCTGGAGCGATTTCTGAGAGAGTCTTTTATAAGTTTTTGGAAAAATTTCTGATTTTGAGATGAAAAAGCTTAGAGGAATTGAGAAAAATCTCCAAAAGAACTTCAGAATCTCTCTGGATTATTTTTCCTGAAATAGCATCTTTTGATCCTCAGAGTAACTCCTCCAGAAATTCCTGGAAGAATTTCTTAAAAATTTGCTAAAGTATTCCCAAAAAAATTCAATGAAAAATTCCTGCAAGACATTCTGGTCATATTCCTGGCAGAATTCCTTCAAAAATATTTTCTAAAGTTCTCTGAAGGAATCTCAGGAGGAATTTTTGAATGAATTTCTGGAGCAACCTGAGCATTAGGAAAATCCCTAAAAGTATAGCTAGACCAATACCAGGAAAAACTTATATGGTCAGAAATGCATTCTAAGGAATATCTGGAGAAATGTCTGTATAGAATTAATACTGAAATCATTTTGGAATTCACTGCGAACTACGTTTCAGGACGTCAGAGAAGGTTTCAGAGAGATTTGAGGGGGTTACAAAAGCTTTCAGGAGAATTTCACGCAGGTTTCCTGGGGGTAATTTGGAGGCGTTTCAAAGCATTTCAAAACGTTTTGGAGGCCTTCAAACCCTCTCGAGTGCGTTTCACGGTGGTTCCTGGGGAATTTCAGTGGTAATTCATAACATTTCAAGGCACTTCAGTACGTTTTAGGGTGTTCGAGGAGGTTTCAGCGGGATTTTAGGGGGCTTCAGATGCTCTCATATGAACTTCAGGGAGGTTTTATGGAGTTTCAAAGGCGTTTCAAAACGTTTCATCGTGTTTCAAGGCGTTTCAAGGCGATTCAATGTGTTTAAGGGTGTTTCAGGAGGTTTCCGGTGGGCTTCAGAGGTCAATTTTACAGATTGGGAGATTTTGGAGGCGTTTCAGAAGCGACAAGATGCGTTTCAGGGAGTTTTGGAGGAATTCTGTCCCTATCGAGTGAGTTTCACGAAGGTTTCTGGGGACTTTCGAGGCGTTTTAATCCGTTTAACGTTTGAGGAGGTTTCAGAAGGGTATAAGCGACTTCAGTAGGTTCCAGGTGGATTTCATGGAGGTTTCCTGGGGTTTTAGAGGCGTTTCAAAGCGTTTCAAAATATTTCAAAGCGTTTCAAGGCGTTTCAGAGCGTTTCAGAGCGATTCAGGAGGTTTCAGAGGTGGTTTAAAGGGGCATCAGAGGTTCGCCGGTGAATTTCACGGAGGTTTCATGGAGGTTTCAGAAGTATTTCAAAGCATTTCAAAGTGTTTCAATGAGTTTCAATGTGTTTCAGGGGGTTTTAGGGGGCTTCATAGGCTCTCAGGTGAATTTCACAGAGAGTGGCGTTTGAAAGCGTTACATATTTCGACACCAACATTTCAAAAGGGCGTAACTGATTTTGGAATCATCACCTTCTTTTAAAGCTGTGGATCATGTGTTATGATTTCCATGTTTTTCACAACAAGTACCAGATGGGAAAAACTCTCCTCTTTCCGACAACCACGGTGGTTTGAGTGTAAGGGAGGCAGTACGACCTACAGCTTTGAAAGAAGGTATTACTTCCAAATGCAGTTACGCCCTTTTGAAATGTTGGTGCCGATTTAAGCGTTTTTAGTACATTACATACATTACCTTAGTTGTAAAACTCTTAAAGACAACCAAATACTTTAGTGGATCCGATGACCTATACTCAATGGAGTTCTTGGAGATCCCCAAACAATGAACTTACCACTTGACAGCCAAATGGTTGCATAAGGCTGTGCAAGTTAAATTTCATGCATAATACTGATTACGCTAGTAGATCCGATGACCTATACTCCAGGAGGTTTCTCGGATACTTCTATACAATCATAGAACCCACCACTAGACAGAACATTGATGCCTGAGGTTGGTAGAGTATGAACCTCATTCATAATGCTCTTTGATACAACAAATAGATCTAGTATATTCGGTGACCTTTACTCAAGGGAGTTCTTGGAACCCTGAAATAATCATCGAACTCACCACTTGATTGATCATAGCTACCTGAGGCTGTATAAGTATAAACTTCAGTCATAAAGCTCTTAGAGACAACCAACTACGTTGGTAGATCTGATGCTCTTGGAGTATATCACTCACCACTTGACAGCAGTAGATTCAATAGATCACTGATTACGTTAGTAGATCAGTTGGTCTAAACTTCAGGGAGTACTTGAATACTTTTAAGCTTTTAACCCTTAAACACGCCGTAAACGCCCCTTAACTAAACTTTGCTTTTTTTTCCTCGGTGAAGGTAAGTTCTAGCAAAAAATCAAGGACTAGGGTCTGGGACCATTTGGGCAGGAGCAACTATTTTGGGCACTTGCTGCTATAACTCATTCAATTTTTAACCGATTGACTTGATTTTTGAGACACGATCAAATACGCACAGTATCAAGCCATGTTTAAAAATTAAAGTCAATCGGTTTGAAATTCACTGAGTTATAGGCGCAAGTGCCCAAAATAGGTGCTCCTGCCCAAATGGTCCCAGACCCTACTATGTGTCATTCAAGCAAAGGAGATTTCGCTGACGTCAGGTTTGGACCAACGAGATTTATCCCTACCATAGGAGTCGTGGAATAAGCGCCTGTTACAAGGACGATTGCTCACTTGATTAGTTTGTGAACCTAAGGGTTTATAATCTAAAGCAGGATTGAATCATCAGCAATATGAAATCACTTTCAGGGCATTTAGTGCTGTGTTCAGGATTACTGAGGATCCGTTTTATAACTAATACATGCGGAAGTAAAAACTATATTTCTTTTTGATCTATGTTGGTCACTTGGATTTCTATCGCCATTGCAGAATCGTGAACTCAATGTGATATAACTCGCCAACGTCTTGGACTCCTTCCAAACACCTCTACGGTTCCTTCTTCACAACGTTGTCGTGGGCTCATTCATCTCCCTCTCGAACCCTCGTAGATTTGCTTTTGGTGGCTTCAACAGGGCGGCCACAATCTCGCCCTCACCTCCATCGCTTCACCCCGCGCCACCAGCATGCCACGACTTCATTTGGGTTTCAACTAAGCGGCGCAGCATAGGCTTCTACGATGTGGAGCACCCGCGCGCGAGGTGGTGGACCCCGGCAAAGCAAGGCCTCCTTAGCCACCCTCGCGCCCCATTTGCGCGATCCTACACTCCGGAGTCAGTCAGTGTTTATACGTCAAAAACCGAAAGCCAACCAACTTGAGCCAGTCAGTGACTGCGACTTCATCATATTATACACCGTTTTGTAGCTCTTTTTCTGCCAGCGATTTTTTTTCCTTTTCCATGCCATGCTATCGCTTGCATGCCGCGGTGATGCTCTCTATGGCACACAGTGCCAGTCAGTGGTGGTGGCCGTGGCGGTAGGTGTTGTCTACTTCCCATTCCCAGCCCCCCTTGGAGCTTACTTCTTTTTCTTCAGGGTGGCGTGTGGTGCGGGGACGCACGTTCGTGATTGAAGAAGCGAAATAACTCAACTCTACGATAGTTTCCTGTTTTAATGCTCACGTCATCCAGCCGAAGAAACCAACCAACAACGACCAAATGACGGACGGTCCTAAGAAAGACGACCGGCGAGCAGAGCAACAACGGTTTCATTTCCGACACTGACTGCGCTGCGGCCCGAAGGTTATCGCTCTCGATTCGGTGCGACGGTTGTTATGACACTTTTTCCTGCGGACTGGGCTACTGCGATCGGTTTGGAATTCTTCTGATTCTGTCGGTTTCTCCGCAAAACTGTTCCTGCGTTGATCAAGGATTGAGTTTTAACGAATATTTTTGTTCAAAATAGTGTTTTTGACTTCGTTCAAATGCAAATCGCTTACAATGTTGCACACAGTGGATACATACACGTTGCAAAACACCAGCCAGCGTCTTGCGCGCGGTCCATGTGCATTCATTACGACTGTCTGTTGTGGTCCGAAATTGGCATCGTTGATTGGGCGACGGCCGCCAGAGCAGAGCGTGAGCAGCGTTGGGTGTGGTGGAAGGTGTTTTGAATGCATACGCTTGCTTTGCCTTCGATACCAAACCAACTGATGGTGACGACTACTGTGGCGGCGACGATGACGAACAGTCGGACAAACCGCTGCCCCTTCGCCATCAGCAGGTATGTGCCAATGCAATGGGGAACTTGGACCGGCAGGCTGCGCAGTACCAGTAAGTCAACGATCGATCGAGAGGTGCCATGGTGAACCAACAAAGCTTTACCAGCACGCTACTCTGAACCTTGGAAGTTTGTAATGTTGAAGAAACAGCTTACATAAAATAATGAATATGGACTCAGTGGCTGAGGTAGCCGGATCAGTCCGAAGGTACCTCGTTCAGCGATCGAGAAAGATGGTAACTAGCTTAAATTAACCAGTATTTCAATCTACGGAAGATGTGTATTCTTGATCAACTCTGACAATAGTTTACCAATCCATTTTAATAAATTTTGTAGACTTTTCTTCAGTGTGTGCTTAAGACTTCATGACGGTAGGAGACTCTTCTGGGATTCCACAGAAATTCCATCTGGGATTCCTTTAAAAAACTCTTCGTGGTTTCTCCACAAATTTGTGTAAGGGCTTCAGTAAGTTCAAAACTCTTTCAACCCTCAGAAATTCCACGCTAGATTCCAATAAAATTATTTTTTGAAATGTCTTCAGAAGTTTTTTTTAACTTTCAGAAGGTATTCCTGAGAATTCCAGCAATTTTACCCGGGATTTCTTTCAGGATTTTACCAGAAGTTCTCTCGGGGATTGCAACGGAAATTCGTTCCGAGATTCTTTCAAAAGCTAATGGCTGAAATTCTTCAGGAATTCCTTCCAGGAATTCTATGCGAGATTCCTCCCGGAGTTCCTTCTGGGATTTCTTCAGGAATACTTTCTGAGATTCTTCCAGGAATTCAATAAGAACTTCTTTAAGTATTCATCAAAAACTTCTTCGGGATTGCTTCAAAAATTACATCCTGGATTCCTACGGTAACTCTACCGGAAACTTCTCCCAGGTTCATCCAAGAACCTCTTCCGGGATTCCTTCAGGAACTAATTCCAGAATTATTTCTAGGACTCCTTCCGAGATTTCTTCGGGAGCTCCATCAGAGATTCCTCCAGGAATTCTTTTCGGGGCTTCTGTCAGGAGTTTCTTCTGGAATTTATTCAGGAGCTCCTCCGTGGATTTCTTCGGGAACTTCTTCCGGGATTCCTCCTGAAACTTTTTCTTGTAAGTTCTTCCGGAATTCTTTCAGAAACTGCTTGCAGGATTTTTTTCAGGAACTTTTTCCAGGATTCATCTAGGAACTCTTTTCTAGTTTGCTTCAAGAGTTCCGTTTGGAATTCCTGTTGATCCTCCCGAAATTCCTCTGGAAGTTCATTCTTAGATTATTAGGAGTTTAGGAGTTTATTAGAGAGTATTTTGAGAAACTCCTCCTGCAGTTTTTGTTGATAAAATTCCTCGTGAAGTTCCTACAGGATTTCCTTGAGGAAATACTCCAGCAAGTTCCTTCTGGTTTTCATCAGAAGATACAAGGAAAATCTCGGATGGAGTTCTTAGAGGATTCTCGGGACTCCACAAGAAATCCCGGAATCCACTTTTGCATTCTATTCAACATCATATGCGATCGTGTGTTGACTGGGTCTATGCGTTATTCCTCCCGGAGTTCTTCTGGGATTTCTTCCGGAATACTTTCTGAGATTCTTCCATGAATTCTACAAGAAATTCTTTTTATATTCGTACCAACACTTCTTCAGGATTTTTCCAGGGGCTCCTTTCGGGATTTTTTCAAAAAATTGCACCTGGAATTGCTTCAAAAATTAGTTCCGGGATTCCTGCGGTAACTCCACAGGAAACTTCTTCCGGATTCCTCCAAGAACCCCTTCCGAGATTCCTCCAGAAACTACTTCCAGAATTCTTTCGGGGACTCCTTCCGGGATTCCTTCGGGTGCTCTATCAGGGATTCCGCCAGGAATTCTTGCCTTCTGCCAGGAATTGCTTCTGAAATTTCTACAGGAACTCCTCCGTGGATTTCTTCGGAAACTTCTTCCACGATTCCTTTTGGAACTCTTTCTGGAATTCCTCTTGAAAAAGTTCCAAGAAGTTCTTCTGGATTTTTTTTTAGCAACTGCTTCCAGAATTTTTTCAGGAACTCTTTCCAGGATTCATCTAGAAACTCTTTTAAATTCCTCTGGAATTCCTCTGGAAGTTCATTTTCAAATTCTTTCAGATGTTTCTAATGGAAATCCTCCAGGAGTTTATAATAGAGTATTTCCGCAGTTTTTGTTTATAGAATTCCTCGTTAAGTTCCAACAAGATTTCCTTGAGGAAGTACTCCAGCAAGCTCCTTCTGGTTTTCCTTAGACCTCAGAGGATATAATTAGAATCTCGGATAGGAGCGGACCTGGTGTGATGGTTAGAAAGAACACATGACTATCACGCCGAGGACCTGGGATCGAATCGCACTCCCGACAAACTCGCAAAATTATGAGTTCTTCCTTCGGAAGGGAAGTAAAGCGTGGGTCCCGAGATGAATTAGCCTAGGGCTAAAAATCTCGTTAATACAGATATAAAAAAGAATCTCGGATGCATTTCCTTGAGGACTTCCGGAACTCCATGAGAAATCCCGGATGAAATCCATTGAAGTCCAAGCATCTGGGATATCTCAGAAGGATTCCTGGGAGGAGTTCCTGAGATGGAACCTGTGAGGAATCTCAGAAACTCCTGGATGGACCCCAGAGAGAAGTTCAGAAGGAATCCCGAAAAGAATCTGAGATATGGGTCTCTGAGAAATCACAGAAGAAAAACCTAGAGGGATCCTAGAAAAAATAAGGAGAAACCATGGAAAAATTCCTGAAAAAAAATTAAAGGAAAAAATTGCTGTGATAATCATTGAATGAGTTTAGAAGCATCTTGAAATTAATTTCTAGAGAATTTTCGGAAGAAGTTTTGGAAAAAAATCCAGGAACTCCAAAAATGATCTCAGAAAGTATTCCTCAAGTAAACCAACAAGAACCTAGAAGAATCCCGAAACAGCTTCCTGGATGAATCCTGGCAAGAGCTCTTAAAGGAATCCCAGACGGAACCTCAATTGGAATCTCAAAAGAAACTCCTGAAAGAACCCCAGAGAAAACTTCTAAATGAAGTCTAAATAAACCCTCGGAAGGATCTCATCAAGAACTCTATGGGAATCTCACAAGAACCTCCTGGAGAAGTCCTGGAACAAATTTGTGGAGAAATCGCGAAAGATTGTGGCATCCTAAAAGACCACCTGACTACGCCTTGCAATAAACCTCAGTTGAGGACTCAAACAGTTTCCTTTAATTCTTTAGATAACGGTATCCCATTCTACGAGGTTATGGGCCCTGTCATTAAGGACTCGGTGCATGGTGGTCCAGGGTTACATAGCTAGGGCTCTCCTGTATGGTACGGAGACAATTCGGATGTTTGAAGATGAAGGAAGGAGAATCCATGCGGAACCATCTGATATGTTCCGATAACATGATACGACAGCTATGAGTGGCAGGAGTGGAGCCAAAGCAACCGGATATGGTAGTTATGCTGTTCAGGACTCTTCCCGAGTCATATGAACTGCTCTGGAGAATCTCGTCGGTGACGATTTGACGTTAGACGTATATAAACCGAATTCGTTTGTTGGAGCAAAGGACAGGACAACTTTGAACTTTGATTTTCCTACGTTTAACAAGTTGCCAAGTTGTCAAGCCCCGTCATCATCAACGTGAACAAAGACGACGAGACCTCGGAAGCACGGAAGAAAGGCTTAGCTTAGCTTAGCATGAACTGAATGTGCGTGTCATTGGTAGATCCTCTATGATCTGAACGGGTAAGAATTGCACTGAGATCCAACTGAATAAGGGTCTCGGACACTCCACTTATTCTAAAAGTGCAATTTAGGCAGCTTATATATTTTGGATTAATACCGGCGCCGGCCAAGTCCATACAGTCATTTGGGATGGGAATAGAATGTAAGAGTAGATGGTTGTTGCTACTAGAGACCGAGAACACTCTGCGTTTCCACAACCAGAACGGATGGGGTATTTGTTTGTATGGTAGGATGTGAGATCTGGAAGTCACCTATGGTCGGTAATGCTATCCATGGATAGGGGATATTTTAGGTGATAGTTGTGTATTGATTACTTGAAGAAGTGTGCCGGTTCTTCTTTGCTTGTAGGCGTGTATGATAGATTGACACTGGGCTGTTGAAGTTTGAATGAAGGGAAACGGCCTTTTCAATCTGTTCCTATTCCAGCGATAGCTATGAACTCATGAATACGTAGTTGTTTATCTAGAGAGGAGGAAGTAGATAGAAAGATACAAAGTAGGAGGGAAGGAACGAGCCAGGGATTGAAACCAGGACCTTCTGCATACGAATCATAAGCGGTAGTCACGGATATTCTTATATTTTGGAAAGTTTTTGTAGAGTTGCAGTTGCGGCTATTCTTATATTTTGTAAGAATCTGCAACACTAGAAAAACTTTTCATGTAAAAAATGTGATTGGTGTTGAAAATTGGCGATCATTTGAAGTTACCTTCACTTTGCGCTACAACATAAACATAGTTCAGTGATGATGACGACGTTGCTATTGCTTGGATTGGTGAATGTAAGATCAACTCCATCAGAAGCGGGCGTGCCAACATCAGCAGCAGCAACAACAACATCAAACGATCAGCTGGCGTGTTTCTGTAAGTCGACGTGTGTGCCAATCGATATCTTCAACCAGATGAGAAATGCCCTGCAAAGTTGAAGGGGACTAGTGTACTCCACCCCACCTTTCAATCCAACAGTTTTTCTGATCGGTCTCGCAGTGATCCCTATAACGATCGATCGGCACAACAACAGCAGGCAAAGCGAACATTCGTGACGCGGAAAAGTTCGAAATGCGCCGTTGAAAGTTAAAATTAAATCAATTTCTAACTGGAATTACGTCCAATTACGATCGATCTATGACTTTGGTTGGGTCGATCGCCCTTGCAAGAGATCCTTGTATTAAATTGGCATGATCGCATTGCTGTTTGGAATTGTTTGCACAGTGGGTAAGGCTGATGAAATAAGACAAAAAAATGTAATGGAATTGATCTGAATGATCAATAGCCAATTATTACTTCCCACTCTAGAAATGAGTAACTTAACGCGAACCTAACGTAAAACAACTTCCCAAACTGACAAAATCAACATTTCAATTTCCTATGTTCCGTGTTCCACATACAGTTGTCACATACAGTCCACCATCCGCTTTCCCCTACTATAGTACCCATTTCTCGCAAATGATGTCGTCATGTACGAAAATTTTGGCCAATAGCCGGAACCCGCCTCTGATAGCCAGCCACAGAGCCCACCGCTGCGCTCCACTAAAGCTGATAAACACATCGCCGCCACCGCCGCCGCCATCGGTCGTTGTGCTGTGCTGTGCTGAACAGCCCAAAAACGGAAATGAAAAATGAGCAAACCCAGAAAACGCGACGGACGCACGACGGTGCCAAAAAACAATTCACCCACTATTGAAAATCATTAAATGCTACTTTTTACGCCGCCGCCGCCGCCACGTTTGCATTGAATTCAGCTCTTTTTTTTTTTCTTCCCCAATTCGGAAATGAGACACCGCTGGGGACGACAGGGTGGGGGTTGCAATCGCGAAACGTGCACTTTGCAGGCTATTTACGAATTCCCACCATCACCATCGGGAAATGCACACGGACGACATCGACGGGGACACACACGTCAAAAGGCGCCCACTCACGCAGCAGCGGCAGAGGCAAACGTCACCGCGGCTGATGCCGCCGCCGTTGTCACTGACCGCCATTGGGATTCGGTCATTTGCCCGGTGGCACAATTACCCTCAACAACAAACGCCGGGAGTTCTTCGGTTGGACCGAGTACTTCCCCCCTTGTAGGATGATGCTACAGTGGGATCCCACGGAGTGCGGTGGGTTGGCGCCTTGTTGTTTACGATTCAGTCTTAGAAAATTTTCGTCAGTAATCCTAGGGAAGGTTGATTGAGTTCAAAATGTGCGGTTCGGTTGTCCCCTAGCATCTCTACCGTGGTGCCTCCAAATATTCATTCCAGGATTCCTCTAGGAGATCCTTTTGTGGTTTCTCTGGGAGATTCTTCTTGGGGTTCCTTAACCTTCCTTTGATATCACGTCTGGAAAAGTTGGCTGACGTAGTGTACGGTTTGGATGAAAATGACCTCAATGAAATCTTACTGGGACTTCAAGAAATAACTTCCGGGATTTCTCCAGGAGTTTCGGAATTCCTCCAGGAATTCCTACTAAGATTCTCGTAATAATTTCTTTTTTTTCTGGGATTTCCAGAAGAATTCCTGGAAAAATGGAAACCCGGAAGGAGCTACATATTGAAGGAAACCCGAAAAAAAAACTCCAGGAGGAGTTCGTTACAAAGCTGATGGAGGAATTTTAAGAAATTATTGTAGGAACTTCTCATGGAACTCCTGTAGGAACTTCATGTGAAACTCCTTGAGAAATTCCATAATAAATGCCACAAAAAAACTCCTGGAGAATTTTCATCCCAGCAACATCTGGGAGAATTCAAGAATGGATTTTCGGAAGAATTCCAGAATGACTTGCAAAATATCCAGAAGGAACTACTACAGGAATCCAGAAGGGTTCCTGAAGGAGTCCAGAATGGAGTTCCTGAAAAAAAAAATCCGGAAGCAGCTTCTGAAAGTACCCCAGAAGGAGTTTCCGAAGGAATCTTAGAAGTAGTTACCGAAAGAATCCCGTAAGAAGTTCCTGGAAGGTTCCCGGAAGAAGTTCTTGAAGGTATTCCGCAAGGAGATCCCGAAAGGAGCTCCCAAAATAAGTACCCGGATGTTGCCACTCAACGCATTGATTCGTCTAGTATATTGTCAAAATTAAATTTATATGCTCCAACTCGCCAACTGCGTAGTAGAAACTTATTTGCTGTAGATTTTCACCGTAGTAATTACGCTAAATTCGGTCCACTAAATCAGATGATGTCCACTTATAATCAACATTGTGAAAGGATTGATCTAACCATGACTCGGACAAAATTGAAAAAATACTTTTATGATACTCAAAACCAAGGAACTTAATTAATATTGTTAAGTGGAATAGTGCAATATAAAATGTACAACTAAGAATACTTATGTAACTAACGGTCTACGAATGATTGACGTCAAATAAATAAATAAATCCGTAAGAGGTTCCTAAACGACCTAGGAAGAACCTTGGAAAAAGTTCTTGGAGAAATTCCAAAAGGAATTTTCGGAGGGATCCCGGAAGGTATTTTTGAAGCAATCCCGGAAGAAGTTTTGGAAAAATATCACTAGACGTCATTGAAATATTCTCGGAAGAACTTCCAAAGGAGATCCCTGAACGAGTTTCTGGAAAAATCTAGAAAAGATTTCACGAATAAATCCTGGAAACAGTCCCTGAAAGAACCCTGGAAGAAGCTTCCGTTGAAATTTCAGAATCAGTGCCCGGAGGAATACCGGAAGGAGCTTCCCAAAGAATCCCGGAAGAAGTTTCCTGGATGAATCCAGGAGAAGGCTCATGAAGGAATCCCCGAAGAAATTTCACGAAGGAATCTCGGAGAAGAAGTTCTTGAAACAATCCCGGAAGTGGTTTTAGGAGCATTTTCGGAAGAGTCTCAGGATTCCTAAGGAAATTCCTTAAAATATCTCGATCGAGTTCCTGGAGTTCTGATGGAATTCCGGAAGTTATTCCTGCAGAAATTTTGGAAGAAATACCTGAAAGAACCCCAGAATGAATTTCTGAAGCAATTCAAGAAAGAGCTACTGGAGGAATCCTATATGGTACCTATAATCTATAATCCAAGAAGAAAATATTTTTTTTTTTTTTATTTTTTATTCAGGGATTTTCTGCCGTAGGCAGGTTTATCCCGAGTCTCGAGAAATTATTGGAAGAGTCCCAGAAGAAACTTCTGAAGGAATCCTGAATAATCCCCCAGAAGAATCTTATCAGAAAATCCATGGGGATCCCAGAAGAAACTCCAGGAGTTGTCCAGGAAAAGTTTTTTAGCGAAATTGTGGAAGGAAACCCCGGAGGAATTCCGGATGGAATTTCTTTGGAATTCCAAAAGAAGCTTCTGGAGCGATGCCACTAGCAAGTTATAAATCAAAATTCTTTCCCACTCCCGGTGTACCTCATCTCAGTAACAAATCATAAATAAAACTACGCAATTGCGGGACAACTTTTATGCATCTCTTGACCGAATTTCTAGCATATTTACTCCCATAGCCAATGCAAGAATTCTTGGCAAAAGTTTAGAGAAGCAGAAGATCCCTTGAAAATATTCAGCGTTGGGTTGTGTTATAACGGAGTAATTCTTTATAAGTACACTGGAAGTAGTGATGTCATAAGCTTGACAATTTTTGTTTCAATTGCCTAAAGAAAACAATATGAAAAAAATAGAAAAGACATGAAACCCTGTGAAAAAACGTGAAAATAAAAAAAAAAACATATTTTCAAACATTTTGATAAGAACACCAAAGCGCTTAACTTCTTGATGATAAAATCTTTTAAGAAGATTCTGAATAGACTCCTGTTGCAGTTTCTCCTCTTCAGTTTCAAAAAGTATCGCACAAATTTTCGAAACAAAACCCTATTGGTGATAACCAAATATGTTTTTAACATTAAATTGTATTGTTCAAGAAATCAATGACCCACTGTAAATTCCATAGTGAATATCTAGACTTCGAGAGTAATCCACATTCTTCATTTAAATAATCAAAAAGCATGAAAAATAAAATAAAATTCCAGTGAAACGATAGTTTTGTTTTTCCCAAAGGAGTTCCTAGAATGATTCCAATATAAAAAATAAATAAATAATGACAATGCAGTTTTGAGAAGGTATTGAATACGCCGATTGTCAGTGTCAAGAAGAAGTCTGTAAGTCACTGACGAAATAGGCCTATCTATCCGAAGACAAGCACACTCAAGTAACAATCAGCATGCCTTGAAGGTTTATTCATGTTTTATCCTGGTTTTATACGAGCATGTGAAAAAGCTAGTTGTTCTACATTAGTTTTATGTGGTAGTTTTTTACTTTGCACCTTTGGCATTCCATAAAACTATCATATAACTTCTGCTACAAACATCTTAAGTTAAAGACTAGCAAGTAGTCATGGATTGGTTTTATCACCTATTATATACCATTTCAATTAAACTTTCATTTGCGGTTGTTGTCGGAGAGATTTTTTTGTAAACAAATATACAAAACTTTGAGAAAATGCATAAAACCAACAAAAGATTTCGTGGCCGTAACATAAACCAAAAAAATGCTGTGATAAAACCGCTAGTTCTGCCATGAGCTCAGATATGACCACTTCAGGAGGGTTAGTCCTATTGGAGGAATCATCAGGAACACAGAGTTTTATCAGAAAAATATGTCGCCTAGCCGGGATAATTTATGTAAATACAGAAAAATCACTACTAAATATTATGGTTTTACGTACAGCTCGAGGTCAAACTTAACGATTCAACACGTTTCCGTCATGCTAATTTTCAGAAAAATTACATAATGTCTTTGAAACTGCGCTATGTTGAAAAACCATTTTAAGCACCCAATTCCATCGAGTAAATTAAATGCATTTAACTTCCAATTAATGCACAGTTTGTGTGGCGCACTTATTTTTTGCCATTATCACCGTCACATTCACCACAAATTTCCCGTGGCATGTCTCCTAACACGTATTAAATAGGAAAACAAATCCAAATTCCGGATCGACATCTTTCCAATTGATGGCTGCATAAAAAAACCAAGCATATATAATTTATTCTGAAGATCGAACATTAGTGAGAAATAAACAAACCAAATGTTTCACAAGTCAGAAGATGGTTTTATTTAGAAGGTTGTATCGGGGATACGTAAACTATGATACAACCCGAAATCCTAAGCCGGCTTGCATACGAAAATCCTGTAGATCGTAATAAGACTGGGCCAACTAGCCAGAACGTGGGCTTATGAAGGCATATTAGAACTCGAGATGACTTTAAAGTCGGCATCAATGGTTTTATGTTTAGGGTCTTTGAAACGCTAAAAAACTTCGATAAAATCAAAATTGTTACTTGGGCAGTGGTGAAATTAAAAGGCATTTGCTTGTCCTTTCTAGTTTTTCATGAGAAGTTATTAATCTTATTTTTTCTTTTGCAAAAGTGAAGTAATAGTGAAGTGTTTTAACTATAACTAGTATTTCAAGTGCAAAGTTCTACTAGAAGCTCAAAAGTGACTCTCAAAAAAGTATAAGAATACGCTTCTTTGAAAAAGTTATTTTTAATAGATTTTTTAAAAAGATTTTCAGTCATTAGCTGGTTTGTCTTATTCAATCATGTTTTCGCACATACATAACTTTACTCAAGCTCTAAGATTTTGTTGTGATCGTGTAAACAAACTGTTAGAACAAAATCTCTTTTGTGATATAGGAAGAGCGGAGGGACCTCCTATATACAAAAATGCCCATGTTTTTTTTAATTATGTGTGCTCTCAATAATTTAAGAAAAGTTATCTGTGCCACCTTTCTAAATGTTTTTTTTTTCTTTTTTTTTATCTGTATTAACGAGATTTTTATCCCTAGACTAGTTCATCACGGGACCCACACTGTACTCCCCTTCCGAAGGAAGAACTCACATATTGTGAATTTGTCGGGAGTGGGATTCGATCCCAGGTCCTCGGCGTGATAGTCAAGTGTTCTAACCATCACACCAGGTCCGCTCCATTTTTCAAAATATTTTGTTGCTCTAAATTGAGAGAAAATTATCACATTTGTTGTATCTTCATACATTAGAAAATACCCCTTTTGTTGTTGAAAATAGCTCCCCCTGAATAAAAGCAATCCAAAATCTGATTTTTACTAATTTTTTGAGCTCTCAAAAAATTTCTGTGGTGAGAACTACTCTCTGGAATTCCATCAAACATTTTTCCGAATTATAAAAATGTTCCAGCCATTCTTTCAGAAATTTGTCCTGTGATGTATTCCAGAATTATTTTATATGTTTTTGGAGAAATTCCTCCTTGGATTCCAACGAATATTCTTTTAATGATTCTTCGAATTCATGATAGTTTAAGAATACGTAAATTCGTTACGTATTCTTAAACTATCAATGAACCATTTCCAACATTTGAAAAGAGCATACAACAATTGGTAAACAATGATTTCACACGTCGCTCCTGAGCCCCCCTCAGCTTATTCACAAAAACTAAGACCGTTATCAAATAGAGCAAACATCGATCTTTCGGATAACGATGTTCATTTGCGTGGGCGGGCTGCTGTTAGGCCTTACGGAGCGTTTTCGAAAAAAGATACAAGACCTCTTGGGCCCTTTTCAAATGTTGCTCCAGATGTTTCAAGAGACTTCTTTGGAAAATCCGTCTAACCACTCATGAATTCTTATGAAGCTTCCCCAAATCTTCCAGAAATTAGGAACTATGAAATTAGAAATTTTTTAAAAATTTATGTATTTCTTCAGAGCCTAGGAGTTTCTTTCAAAAATAATTTTACGGATTCCTTTAGAAAGCTTTTACAAAATCATCCATGCTTCCATGCATCCATCCATCCCTACAAGAAATCCGCCAGAGTTCCATGAGTTACCTCATAAATCGTCCGTGGCTTTCGTTTTTTAGAAATCTTTCCATAGATTCCTTCAGAAAATTCTTCCAGCAATTTCTTTTAGAAAATCGAAATTCGAAAGTTTTTTTTTTAATTTTGCGAAGGGTTTCATTGGAGCACATTTTTCTTTAAATATTCTTTTAGGGATTTGTTAGCATAGTTCTCAAAGAGTTTCAAAAGACAAAGACATCACCAATGCTTTCTCCGAAAATTCTTCAAGGAATTCCTTTAGAAATTTTCGCAGATATTCCTTTGAAAGATCATCTCATTCAAAATTGCACTGCGAATTTTCACATAAATAACTCCACGATATCATCTATAAGTAACGTCTTTCAAAGATGGGTTCAAAAATCCTTCCGGAGAATCTTCAAGAAATATCTCCAGGGCTTCCTTCGGATATGCCAATGAGAATTTCTTCAGAAACTTTACCAAGAATTCGTTTCCAAAGATTTTCATGGATTACTACTGAATTTCTTCTATGGGATTACTTTTCAAATCCTTCTAGTTTCATATTTCTTTATTAATGAGCTTTTCAGCTCCAGGCTGATAAATCTCCACATTCAGAAGTTCTTTCAAAGTTTGATTAGAATATTCTTTCACTCAACGATTATTTCTCTGAAAATATTCCGATGTGGTTCCTTCACGAACTCTACCAGAGATTTTTTTTGGAAATTCATTCAGGAATTCTATTGGAAATATCCGCAAGAACGTCTCCAGAAACTGCTTAAGAGATTCACCCGAAAAAACCAGCAAGAACTCCTCTTGGGATTCAGGCATTACTACTTTCAGTGATTCTAGCAAGAATTTCTCCAGAGATTGCTGCAGAAATTCATACAGAGATTCTTCCAGGAGTTGCAGTAGTATTCTCCCGTATACTTCTCCAGAAATTCCTCCTGTGATTCAGAAATTTCTTTAGAATAATATCCTAGAAGTTACTACAGCAGATTGATTAGAATCTGAAAAGATTTTTCGGATTTCTCAAAGATTTTCTAAAGGAATTCTCCAGAAATTTCTCGATAAATGTTTTTCCAAAATTTTCTCTAGTATTCCCTTTATAATAGCCTCAGATATATTTACATGAATAAGACTGGGGATTTCATAAACAATTCTTTCAGGGATTCTTTTGGTAATCCCTTCATAAATTATTTTCAAAATTTCTCCAGAGTATTCTTTAGAAACATCTCCAGAGACTGTTTTAGTGTTTCAAGGATATTATTAGGAGTTTCAGCAACGCATTTCTTTAAAACATCTTCCATGGATATGTTTTCCATGAAATTCCTTCTCCAAAAAATCGGCGGAAGAGTTCTTTCAGGTATTACTTGAAAATAAAAAATCCATCTGGGATTCCTGCAGATATTTCTGTATAGATTCTTTTTTAATTGCTCCTGTAATTTCGTCAGAATTATCTCCTTAGATTGCTGACGTGATTTTTTCACACGGTCTTCCAGAAATTACACAAACAATCCCGAGCAGAGGAGAATAGCAAATTGATAACAACAGAATCACATAGCCTGTTTTTATATCATAATTTATTATTATCAACTTATCAAAATATGACTTTTCAATAACATGGTTTGTTGGGCAAATGTTCAAGTTGTTGGGATATCTTGTGAATTAACATTTGAATAATATATTTTGTTGTAGAACAAGTTGAGTTATTATTCTACTTTAGAGAATGTACAAATATGTGATGAATAATAACACAACAATAACAAGTTCACAAATTACCTGTTATTAAGTTGTGACTGGTCTAACAAAACATGTTATTGAATTAATCTTCCAAGAACATTTTTTGTTATGATATTTGTTATTTTGCCGCTTATGACAGACAAGTTTATAACATAATATGTTATGCTTATAACATAAAAATAACTGGTTCTGTTATACAGTTATCAAGCCAAAATAACATATTTTATTATGCTGTTCATATTTTCTTCTGCTCGGGATAGCTGGGAGATTTTTAAGATTGTTCAAAGAATTACTTATGGATTTTCTGAATGAATCCCTTAAGAAGATACATGTAGAGATTTTCAGAAAAAAAATCTTAAACGGTTTCTGGAAGTATTTGTGGACTAAAAGCTCTGGATAAATTTTAGAAGTAATCTCATGAGGAATTCCTGGTATTATTTGTAAGGAATTTCTGAAGGAATGTCTTTGTAGAAATTCTCAAAAAATTTCATGCGAAACTTGTGGAGCATTCCTGAAATAATTTCAAAAACAAATTCCTGGAAAGATTGGTGAAGAAATTTTTGGAGAAATGTTGTTATGAATTTCTGAATTAGTTTACGAGGAAATCCCTCAAGGGATTTCTAAAGGACACCTTTGACGAGTGAGTACGTACAGTAGTGTATGGGGCGCTGAAATTCAGAAACCATGCATAACGCGCAGTATACGACTTTTGTTCAAGTTAAGTCAAACTTATGTCACAGGTGCGACATAGTCATTATTGTTGCGCGATGGTTGAAATTTGATTCAGTCGCAGTGCTGAAAATGTCATATCGACATATCGTAATTCAACCGCATCCAGCTCATTTCAGAAGCTCAACCAATATGAAAAACATGTGCGGCTAGACCATTTTTTCAAGAAAGTCACGGAAAAATCGCTCTTTTTTTATTAATATTTAAGGTAAATGTCACGGACTACCCTCGAAAATGCCAATTGATATTCATCATGAATATCATTGGCATTTTTCGAAGGTAGTACGTGCCCGTGTAGCTGCCGGCTTAGAATAGCACTACGGACCACCTGTTCCGGGGGTAAAAGTCCACCAAACAGGTAACCCCAATCCAAGGTGTCAGGCGACCCGTGCTGAGGGATGAATGGTTGAGGGGGTTTAAAAGATGCTTGATCTTTAACGGAGCCCGTAACGTGAGTAGATCGCCTTTTTGGGTTGCGTTGCGGTGATAGATCTACCAAACCGAAATCTAGTGTCGTCCTATTTTTCAATTTTTGGAATATGTGTTCTGGTAATTCAAGGAATTATAGTATTTAGTCCTTACTACTGGTGTTTGGAGACTTCCAGTTTTTGAATAAAACTGAGTTTACCAACTTTACTTTGCATATAGTTAAAAACCTCACCATCTGAGGCTAAACTCAATGCAAAGGAAATCAAATTGGGTTAGGAATCCATGTATGTACTAACTCTTCGAAGACTGGAAAGTGCTAGTACGCAAGGAACATACTAGAATCCTTATTACTGAACACATGTCCCATTATTGGAATGATATTGCTGCCAATGTTAAAACCCGGGTCCTAAACCTGGGGAGAATTTAGCAGTAAAACAAGGGTGATGCTAGGTTTCCGATGCATGGCCAATATCAGTACTCTTGATTTGTTTTCTAACAAAACAAAACAAAAACAAAAACTGTATCAAAATCGATACTTTATTGCCCCTCAATGGCAATTGAGTAATGCGACACGCACTACACTAAGGATACGGGTAATGTCACAATAGATCTAAAAACTGGTCGCAGTGACAAACCCGAACAGGAATAAAAAAAAGTTAGTACGTGACATTTATCTTAAATATAAAAATACTAGATAACTTCTGAATGTCTCCCTGAATGAGTTTCTACAGGTATCCTTCGAGAAATTTCGAGAGGAATCTTCAGAAAAAAATTTGATTTTATTCTTTAAGCATTTCTGAAGGAGTTTCTGTGATAATTTCTAGAGGAATTGTTTGATAATTTTTCAAAGAAATCCCAAGAAGAATTTCTGAAAGAATATTTGAAAGATTCTCTGACGCAAACCTAGCAAGAAATTCCTAAGAAATACTCAAAAAAATCTAGAGTGATCTGTATATTTAATACATACATACATACATACGGGATTTCAAAATGTTTGTCCTTGAAAGTGGCCCTTCAATCCCTAACAAATTGCCCATTTTTAGGTTTCTAACATGATTTATAGGATTTTAATCCTAAGACAACTAAAAATATACTTAACTTATAACAAAACTAACTGTACCCGGCAAACTTTGTCTTGCCTAGTCCCCGTATGCAAAACTCATAAAAACCTATTTTCAATATAATCTCAATTTATCCATTTTTTTGCCTCTTAAACCTTCCTAGGGTGAAAACTAACAGAATAAAACAAAGACGACCCAAATCGGACGTTTCGTTCGTGAGTTATGCGCGGTCCCACGTATGCCACTGCATTTTTATATATACACTAGTTTATTCGTGGACGCAGTAGCGCCCGTGGCAAGTTTTTTTTTAATATAAACCGTTCATGTGTAATTCACGCTTGTAGATTTAAAATAAGAAAAGCATTACCTTTTTCTACGTTTTGAATAGAGTTTTTTGGTGAATTCAATGCAGCTTATATTTACATCTGAAAATACTTCGGTGAAGTCACCGGACAAATAAACAGGGCTATCTGTGTTATTTCCAGTAACTGCTGCATTCGGTTGTCTAAGAGTGATAGATTCTTTTCTGCATTAAAAAAAAAACAAATCAAAATTTTCAGCGTCTGTTGTCTGTGTGTGTGTTTTTTTTTTCATAAAATTCTGTGTCTGGTTGTCAAAGGTTGTCACTGGTTTTGTTTTCTGCATCCGATAGTAAAAAAGAATTAAAATGTCAAATATTTAAAAAAAATCAATATTTCCAGCGTCTATTGTCAGTGATTTTTAAATGCTGTGTCTGGTTGTCTTGGGGTCTCCAGTTAGCCTAGTGGTTAAGGCTATGGATCGCCAATCCGGAGACGGCGGGTTCAATTCCTGTTCCTGTCGCGAAAATTTTCTCGACTCCTTGTCTGTGATTTTTTTCATCAAATGCTGTGTCTGGTTGTCTATGGTTGTCACTGGTTTTGTTTTCTTCATCTGACAGTAAAAAAGCATTTAAATGTTAAATAAAAAAATCAAAAATTTCAACGTCTGTTGTCTGTGATTTTTTCCACTAAATGCTGTCTGATTGTCTAAAGTTGTCACTGGTTTTGTTTTCTGCATCTGACAGTAAAAAAGCATTAAAGTGTCTAATATTAAAAAAAAAAACAAACAAAATTTCCAACGTCTATTGTCTGTGATTTTTTTTCATCAAATGCTGTGTCTGGTTGTCTATGGTTGTCACTGGTTTTGTTTTCTGCATCTGATAGTAAAAATAGAATTTAAGTGTCAAATATTAAAAAAAAAATCAAAATTTGTAACGTCTGTTGTCTGTGATTTTTTCCATCAAATGCTGTGTCTAGTTGTCTATGGTTGTCACTGGTTTTGTTTTCTTCAACTGACAGTTAAAAAGCATAAAAGTATCAAATTAAAAAAAAATCAAAAATTTCAACGTCTGTTGTCTGTGATTTTTTCCATCAAATGCTGTGTCTGGTTGTCTATGGTTGTCACTGGTTTTGTTCTCTGCTTCGATTACTAAAAAAGAGTTGAAGAGTCAAATATTTTATTTTTTTGTGAGAGTTGTGAGAATTTCCCCGCGTGCGGCGTCTGGTTGGCTAGTCACCGGACAGACAAACAGGGCTATTATATATATGATAAGTTTTTCCGAGACTTTCTTGTAGAGCTGGTCTAGCTGCATAAGTATTTCATGTACCATATTCTCAGGTTGAGCTACTAAAATGAGCTGAATGTGGTTGAATTTAGATATGTCGGAATGACATTTTCAGCACTGATTCAGTGTATGAATGTATGTGCACCTCCCGGGACCGCACTTCTCGATCACCGACTGTAGATGCATATCGCATCAGCTGTGCTCGATCGAGAATCCAAAACTGGCAGGTAGGGTGGTGGGTGCCCAACGTGGAGTGCAGCGGGCGGGCGTCCGCAACTGTTCATTATTCCACATTATCGCGTGCGTGTGTATGTGTGTGTGTGTGTGCTTGTGTGCAGTGCATTCGCCACGGTCAGTTCCGATAACCAGCCTCTCGCTGTCAATGGAACCAACCATAACATACCTATTTGCCTGCCGCGTACAACCAGCGCGCGAGGGGTTGAGTTTGGGGGTGGTTGGTTTGTCCTTCCTGAATCCTGCCTCCACCCCACTCATCTCTCCTCGCCAGTAGTCAAATGATTCATCCTTCAAACCAATAATGGACGCGAGGCGGGAGGGTTTAAGTGAGTGAATTATCGAACAAAACGTTCGGCTTTTTTTTTGCGCTTTTACAGTGAACGTGATCACGTGTGTCGGTATGTGTGGGTGTGCGTGTGTGAGTGAGTGTGGTTTGTCGGGTCATTCCGAAAGGATTTAATTAGTTTTGGTAGGGCTCACTCTCCTCGTCCTGGACGCAATGATACCGCCACGCCGGATGGGTGCTGCTGAGGCCTGTGCTTGGTGACAATGACTCTCGCCTCTGCCGTGAGGGCAACATACACCGCACCGTTTGTTGGTGGGTTAGGAAGTGGGGTCGAAGCGTGAGCTTTGTATGGAACGTTAAATACACCTATTTGATGTCGTATCATCAAATTAATTACAATCATTTATTTTAAAAACAGAGGAATCTAGAGTGGATGCAGATCAAGGGATTGGGCCGGATGAGGAAATGGAAGTTTACACACTGCGAAGAGTCATAATTAGCGTCCTTGAGTACTTTTTTGGATATTTGGTTTCCAAATCATGTTACCGTAAAGCGAGGTATCATTGACCGTACCCTCAAATAAAATGGAAGTTAACTTCAATATGACCTTCTGCGGTTCTGGGTCATTTGACCGAATGCCATTTGGCCAAAAAATGAATGATGAACTTAAGTGACCTACTGTTCCCCGTCTCAGAATATCTCGAAAGAACAGTCTGTAATTCAAAGAAGGAAAAATCTTTTATCAAATATTGGCAGTTTCAACGCCAACTAATCCCTGATTATCAAAACTAGAAAGTATAGCCTATGATTTAAAGGCAGATAGAATACCAAATATTTCCTCTGATTTTTTTGATTATTATTCGGCCAAACGACATTTTCGGCCAGATGGCATTCGGCCGAATGGCGTTCGACCAAATGACATTCGGCCAAACATCCTTTCTATAAAATTGATGAAAAATCTTGGGGTGTCCCGTCCCATGAAACTGTATCACTTTTGTGTTTTAGGGCCGGTCTAATATTTAGACTGTTTTGATTGTTTTTGACACAGGTTTTTACATTAGCTCAACAGAAACCCTGTACAAAAGAATCAATAAGTTGTAAAGATGTAGCAATAAGTTAAAATTCAGAAAAAAAGAGCCAATAAGAAAATAACTGAAAAATTGACCAATGTTATCCCGGATCACGGTAAGGATTGTCATTGTTTCACGTCCATTCATGGGCGGATGAAACGTTTCAACATTCGTGTGGGAAAGATTAAGCCGCCAAACGACAAAAAGGTGAGACCATAAGTCAATAAATTTTACAACTGCAATCAATAACGACAGCGTGTGACATCGTCGAGCGATGCATTCATGGAAGTTATTTCGGTGCTCATTTGGAGTCCGCCTGCTGTGAGATGAGAGGTGGATCGCGTGGGTACGCTCGATCGAAGTAGGCAGGCGGCGCAAGCGCCTGCATCGATCAAAGTGTGATAACCGTTTCGTTGCATCCTCAGTTAAAAATGATCGGGCTTGTAGGTGGGAGGAAAATATGAGTTATGATAGCTACTTAAAATCCGTTTTGTTTGTCCGTGGTGATCTGCGACTTCGGAAATCTGTGAAATGTCTGGAGGTTGTTTTGCAACCTCCGACTCTTCCCGGGTGGTCCGAATGTCGTCGTTTTACTTATTTCATCACTATTGCCCAAGGTGGTGGCACGTGTTGTTTTGCAGAGTGTATTCCATTTGCGCGATTGAAACTGGTTGGCTGCTGCAACACACCTTTCAACCGCTGCAACTTTATATATGCACTACTGGCTGATGATGACGGCAACGGGGGAAAGCTTATCACCATATCAAATTGTAGTTTTCTGCTCTGCCACGCGGACGACGGAGGTGCTGCTGCCAATCATAGTAGCCATTGCCAGGTGGTACCACCTAGTAACAACCCAACGCAACGAGGGATGGCAGAGCAGAGGGTATGGCATGGCTAGAGTCGCTATATGGCTTTGAAATTAGTAGTTTGTTTTCTGCTGGGTGAGTGCTAATCGATTTTGATGATAGTTGTTAAAATAATTAAACTTTAATTACTGGCAGCTCGTGCCAGGCAGCGCGGCAGGTGAAGAAGTTTTGTGATACGGTTAAATGTATGTTAACAGAGAAGAAACAAGAAGACTGGGTTCAAATATGCTTTTTTTTTCTATTATAGAGCTATGAGAATATCAGTATAGCGTTTACCTGAGTTTTTGAAAGTTAACAATAATAAGAAAATAATTTGAAAATCTGTAAGTCGTCGGGATTTTTCAATCCAACTTTGCAGATGTCGATAGTATTTTTTAGTTAATGTTGTGCCTATCTAAGAATCAATTTTTTTTCCCGAATTTTTTTGTGTTTATCACGTAAGAGTATTCTTACAAGAATTCTTTTTCGGCAAGAATTTAGCAAAAATTATCCTACGAAAATAATTTAAAATTTTTTTCCCTCCCATGTACTTCTTAAAATTTTCTGAAGGTATTCCTTCAGGAATATAATCGGAATTTCTTCCATGAGCTATGTATGGGATTTTATCAGGAGTTCTCTAAACACTTCACAAGAAATACTTTTAGAATTTTTTTCCAGAAATTTCTCCCAAGCATTCTTTAAAAGGTGGTTTTTTTTTCAGAGATGCTAAGATTGCTTCAAAGATTTTTCATAAGAAATTCATAAATTTTCGACAAACTCTTGGAGAAATTATTGTAGGAATTTCTTTTGGTTGATCCCTTCATGCATTACAGAGCAAATTTAGGGACTCTTCATGAGATTCTCTCAGTTATTTAGATGAAAATTCCTCTTAAAAACTCTCCAGAGATTCTTGTGGAAGTTTTTCCAGGGATTAATCCAGTTATTCCTCCAGAGATTGCTCAGGATTAGTTCAAACCATTTTTCTAAGATTATTTCAGTAATTTTACCGGTGATGTTTCAGGAATTTCTCCGATGAACTCTCAGCAACTCCTGCAGACAAAATTTCGTTTAATTCAGGGAATTATATTGTGAAATTGGAACTTCCAGTACGTAAAGATAAAGATAATCCACCTGGTATATCAGCATAAACAGAGGAGATAGTTTTCACTACAATGGTAATTGAGGTTTATTTCAAAATCCTAGAAACCATTATTTGCATTTTCATACTTCAGCAATTTCTATGAGAAAATTTTCGGTAATCCTTCTAAAATTTCCTTGCAGAAGAAATTTACCAAATTCTTTTGTGAATTCCTTCTACAATTCTTATGAGTTCTTCAGTCATATATCTACGCGAATTGCTTTTGTGTATATTTGGATCCTTTCTTTTCCTCTTTTCTTAGAAATTCTTGGATTGAATTCCCAGGATTTCTTGGTAATTCCATGGAAATTCTTTAACAATTTCTACATTTTATTTTTTTTTTGCATTTTTTTAATTCTTCGGTAACTTTTTTGATAAATCTTTCAGTAATCTCCTCTAAAACTCCTTGCAAACTGAATTTACAAAATTCTTTTGTAAATTCCTTCTGCAATTCTTATGATTTCTTAAGAAATTTTATCTACAATTCCTGTGTCTCATATTTAAGGGTTTTTGTTCGAATTTCTTAGATAATTCTTTCAGGATTTTTTTTGGCGATTATCAAACCTTTTTTCTGAGATAATTTCAGTAATTTTACCGGTGATGTTACAAGAATTTCGCCGAAGAACCTCTCAGCAACTCAGCACTCAATTTCGTTTAATTCAGGGAATTATATTGTGAAATTGGAACTTCCAGTACGTAAAGATAATCCATCTGGTCTATCAGCGTAAACAGAAGAGATAGATTTATTGTAGTGAAATCTATTAAGGTAATTAAGGTTGGAGTGTAGAATTAGCATTTAAGTTAAAATACACGTTAATAAAAATAAAAAAAAAAAAATAAGGTTTTTTTTTTTTATTCTTAATCACTTAACCTAATTTACAGCTCTATTTGTCCACTTGGGCACTACGTGAGCGATTTCAATTGACGCTGCACTTAACATTTCGTACAGCGTACAGTATATTCAATTCTACTTTATCGAACTGGTTGCCTTCTGCTGCTTTCACTTTTCTACTCTATACATGGAAGAATGATGAGCACAAGGATGATGGATGGCCGTTGTTCCTTTCCAGTCCGATTGGGGGTCCATTATGAGTAGCATGTTGCCGATGTCCAGGTATCCGGGTCCGTTTGAGCCACGGGGCTCAGAAGAGGGTCAGTGTCAGCCACTCTCGGGGGAAGAGCAGCTGACGAAAAATTGCAAGTGCCGGGGCTGGGAATCAAACCCATGACCATCCGCATATGAAGCGAACGTGTGACCAACTACGCCACGGGCCCCGGCAAAAATAAGGTTTATTTCAAAATCTTTGCAAAGCTCGCATAATATTAAAGTCATGTAAACACTGAATCGAAATCAACGACCGTCATGCCAACCGCTATATTCAAAAGGCTACAATCAATCACATGTACAATTGCATGACTTGCATGAAATTGATCTTTTTTTTTCATCTGTATTAACGAGATTTTTAGCCCTAGGCTAGTTCATCTCGGGACCCGCGCTTTACTTCCCTTCCGAAGGAAGAACTCACATTTTGCGAGTTTGTCGGGAGTGGGATTCGATCCCAGGTCCTCGGCAAAATTGATCTTGAATTTCAAACCACGGCAATTTTAAATACTATTTCCCCTTTAGAAATTTCCTTGGAGATTTCTTTGAGATTTATTCAAATCATCTTTCGGCCCTTCTTTAAAAAAGTCTTCATAAACTAATTTCAGAACTGTTTGAAAAATCCTTTTAGGAGTAAACTGGGCATTTTTTTTTTAATTTCATTAGCAAACCCTTCTGAAGTGAAGTTGTTATGGGTTGTTGTATGTCAATCGTTTTAGGAATTTCGCAAAAAAAAATTAATCACTTCAGCAGCTCTTTTGGTGCATTTGTTTTCAATTATTTCGGCCTTTTTATTTTTGAAATTTTCTTAGCTTTCCCATTAAAATAAATCTTTGGTAATGCCTTCACTGAATCGGCAATGCTTTTGGGATTTTCGTCGCAAATTTGTTGGGATTTTTTATTGTAAATTCCCAAAGCATTTTTTTTTTTTTGTAAATCCTTTGGAAATTTCTTCATCTTCTCATTTCTATTGCATAACATATTGGAATTCTTCGGCTATTTCTGTGAGAAATTTTTCAGTAATTCCCTTTAAAAAACCCTTTGTGAACTCTTCGATGCTGCTTAAATTTGTTTTTGATGTATTCTAGATGTCTTCAGTAGTTGCTTTGGAACTTGTTCCGAAACTTTCGTTTTCCTTTAGGAGTTAACTTGGCAACTTTTTAAGCAATTTCTTCAACAAACCCTTCGGGATCAATTACGGGAGTTATTTGTCAATCATTTTCAGAATTTCTCAAGTTTTTTTTTAATTACTTCAGCAGATCTTTTAGCAATTTTCTTTGCAATTGTTTTGGCCATTTTTAGAATTTTCCTAGCATTTCAATCAAAACATTCCTTCGATAATGCCTTCAGTAGATCATTAATTTGAGAATTTCTTTGCAAAATTTGTGGGGATTTATCTGAAATTTTCTTGGAATACCCCAAGTTACTTTATTGGCCATATATTCTGTAAATACTTCGGGATTTTTTTACGTTTTCTCATTATTTGCATTCTCATACTTCAGCAATTTCTATGAGAAATTATGAGTTCTTTAGTCACACATCTTCGTGAATTGCTTTTGTAAATTTTTGGATCCTTTTTTCTCCTCTTTCTTAAGGATTTCTTTGTTTGAATTTCTTCGGTATTCCCAGGATTTGGCAATATCATGGAAATTCTTTAAGAATTTATACATTTTCTCATTTTTTTACATATTTGGAATGCTTTGGTAATTTTTTTGAGAAATCTTTCAAAATTCCTTTTAAATTCCTTGCAAAATGGATTAACTAAATTCCTTTAGCAAATTCCTTCTGCAATTCTAATGATTTCTTTAGGTATTTTATCGAACATTCCTTTATCTTATATTTAAGGTTTTTTGTTCGAGTTTCTTCGCAAATTGTTTTTTTTTTTGAAATTCGCAAATAGTTCTGAAAATTTATTTCCCAATTTCTTTTAAAATGCCTTCAGTTATTTCTCCCGCCAATTCTTTAAGAAATTTATCTGACATTGCCATTGGAAAATCGTTAAAAAATTACTTTTAAATTCCTCGAACAATTATTTTGAGAAACCTTTTCTTAATTCCTTTAATATATTCTTCGGGAGGTAATTTCATAGAAGGATTTTTACCAAGAATATGTCCAAAAAACTATCAATCAACTTTTCTATAAATTATACAAAATGTTGAGTTTTTTTTTATGCAATGAGAAAATCTTATGATCAGATAACCAAGAGGTGGTTCTTTGGGATACGTGGGGATCGACCCACTAAACACTCATTCTCTTTCTTCCTGACCTTCGCGGTACGCCCGTTAGGGTTGAGTTTCTCTAGGTATTTCTGTAAGAAATTCTTCAGAAATTCCTCCAGAGAATTTGGATTTATTCAAAAGAATTTTGAGAAACTTTGAGAAAAGATTCTACTGGAGATTCCAATAGAAATACATATACCAATACTTTCAAAAGTTCCTGTTTGGATGCTTTCCGAAATTCTTTCAGGGTTTTGGAAATATATCCTCAGACATGATCAGAATATAAGCGTTTATTTAAGGAAATCACCAAGGCATTTCTGCAAAAGTTTTTCTATTCAATTTTTCAGAAAATTCTCAAAATTTTTCGTTAAAAATTCTGCATTGAGAATTCTTGGAAATTCCTTCAAAAATTTCCCCACAAATTTTTACAAGGTTTTTTTTTTGTTTAGAAATTGCTCCTGTGGTTCCGTGAAAATTCACTGACTCGGGCAGGATTTTTTCAGATATTTCTCCAGGGATTTTCTCAGAAATTCTTCCGGAGAATGCACAAAAATTTCTGGAAGAGTTATTTTAAGAATACCTGAAAGATTTTGTAAAAAAAATATCGGGAGAATTGTCTAAAGGAGTCCCAAGAAAAACTTCTTATGATACCTTTAGAAATTTTTAGAAGAAATTCTGAAGAAAATGTTCAATACGGAAATGTAAAATCCTGAATCAATTTTTGAAGTTATCTGTGGGGGAATTCCTGAAGAAACTTCTTGGAATGTCTCCTTAGTTTATTGAAAAGAAAAAAATATCATGGGGAGCTTCTGGAGGGAATCCGGAAGATATTCGACCGGAAAGTGCTGTATGATTTTTTGTAGAAATCCGTAGAGAAATTTCTTAAAGAAACCTTACGTTTCCAGAAGGCCGGGATACCTCGGAAACACCTCAGGGAAACCTCCAGGACCCCTTCAAGGGATTCTGGAATTCCTCAAGGATTCTCGCGGAAGTTCCTCCCGGAGTTCCTTGGGAGTTCCTCCAGAAGCTCCACGGGAACCCCACCAGGAGATCCTCGATAATTCTTCGAGGAAATTCCTCCAGGAGATCTTCGGGAATTTTTCCAGGATAACATCGGGAATTTCTCCAGTAGTTCCTCGGTATATTTTTTTTCAGGAGTTTTCGACATCCAGTTGTTCCTAGGAATTAATCGGGAATACTTCCACCAGTTCCACGGAAATACCTTCAGGGTTCTCTCGAGAATACCTCGGGAATATCTCTAGGAGATCTCCAGCAGTTCCTAACAAATTCATCCATATGTAAGTTCTCCGCAAATATTTCCAGAAGTTCTTTGGAAATTCCTTTAAATATTCTTTGGAAATTTTCTCCAGGTGTTCCCCGGGAATTCCTCCAGGAGTTCCTCGGGAATTCTTTCAGGAGTTTCCCAGGTGTTCCTCCAGGTGTTCCTCGGAAATTTTTTCAGGAGTTCCTCGGGAATTTCTACAGGAGTTCCTCGGGAAATCCTTCAGGAGTCCTCGGAAATTCCTTCAGGAGTTTCTCGGGAATTCTTTCAGGAGTTCCTCGGGAATTCCTTCAGGAGTTCCTCGGGAATTCCTTCAGGAGTTCCTCAGAAATTCCTTCAGGAGTTCCCCGGCAATTCCTGCAGGAGCTCCCCGGGAATTCCTCCTGGAGTTCCTCGGGAATTCCTCCAGGAGTTCCCCGGGATTACCTCCAGGGATTCCCCAGAAATTCCTTCAGGATTTCCCTGGGAATTCCTCCAGGAATTCCACGAGAATTCCTTCAGGAGTTCTCCAGGAGTTCCCCGGGACTTCCTCCAGTAGTTCTACAGGATTTCCTGCAAGAGTTTCTCGGGAATTCCTCCAGGAGCTACCCGGGAGTTTCTTCAGAAGATCCTCGGTATTTCCTGCAGGAGTTCCCTGGGAATTTCTCCAGGAGTTCCCAGGGAATTACTCCTGGAGGAATTCCCGGCAATTCCTCCAGGAGTTCCCCGGGAATTCCTCCAGGAGTTCCCCGGGAATTCCTCCAGGAGTTCCCCGGGAATTCCTCCAGGAGTTCCCCGGGAATTCCTCCAGGAGTTCCCCGGGAATTCCTCCAGGAGTTCCCCGGGAAATCCTCCAGGAGTTCCCCGGGAATTCCTCCAGGAGTTCCCCGGGAATTCCTCCAGGAGTTCCCCGGGAATTCCTCCAGGAGTTCCCCGGGAATTCCTCCAGGAGTTCCCCGGGAATTCCTCCAGGAGTTCCCCGGGAATTCCTCCAGGAGTTCCCCGGGAATTCCTCCAGGAGTTCCCCGGGAAATCCTCCAGGAGTTCCCCGGGAATTCCTCCAGGAGTTCCCCGGGAATTCCTCCAGGAGTTCCCCGGGAATTCCTCCAGGAGTTCCCCGGGAATTCCTCCAGGAGTTCCCCGGGAATTCCTCCAGGAGTTCCCCGGGAATTCCTCCAGGAGTTCCCCGGGAATTCCTCCAGGAGTTCCCCGGGAATTCCTCCAGGAGTTCCCCGGGAATTCCTCCAGGAGTTCCCCGGGAATTCCTCCAGGAGTTCCCCGGGAATTCCTCCAGTAGTTCCCCTAGAATTCCACCAGGTGTTCCCAGAGAATTTCTCCAGAAATACCCAGAAAATTTCTCCAGAAGATCGCAGAGAATTTCTCCAGGAGATCGCAGAGAATTTCGCCAGGGGTTCTCAAGGAATTCCTCCTGAAATTCCCAGAGAACTCCTTCTAGAGTTTCCAGAGAATTCATTCAGGAGTTTCCAGATAATTCCTTCAGATGTTTCTCGGAAATTTCTCCTGGAGTTGTCAGGGAATTCCATAAGGAGTTTCTAAGGAAAACATCCGCACTTTCCCTGCGAATATCTCTAAGAGTTCCTTGGAAATTCTTCTGGGAGTTCCTTGGGATTTGCTACAGAAGTTCCCCCGAAATTCCACCAAGTGTTTTTCGGAAGTTCCACCATGAGTTTCTCAGGAATTCTTAAAAGAGTTCCTTGGGAATTTATCCAGGACTTCGCCGGGAATTCCTCCATGACTTCCCCAGGAAATCAGGTGTTCTCCGGGAATTCCTCTAGGAGTTCCCCGAGAATTCTTTCAGGGATTCTCAGGGAATTCCTCCAGGAGTTCCCAGAAAATTTCTCCAGGAGTTCCCAGGGAATTTCTCCAAGATTTTCCAGAGAATTTCTCCAGGAGTTTCCAGGGAATCCGTTCAAGAGTTCCCCAGGAATTTCTACTGGAGTTCCCCAGGAGTACCCAGAAAATTTGTTCAGAAGTTCCCCAGGAATTCAGCCAGAAGTTCTCCGAGAATTCTTCCAGGTGTTCTTTAGGAGTTCCCAGGGATTTCTTGCGGGAGTTCCTCGGGTATTCCTCCACTAATACCTCCAGGTGTTCTGCGACCGTTTGGACAAGAATCAGCCTTTCTACGGAATCATAGTCTACTTCGATTTAGGGAATAATCAACCAGGTTTGGCATGCCAAGTAACGGACACCATGCGCTGGCGAACTATTTGGACACCTTGGGTCACGCATGGCATGGCCTACCTCAAGCCCCTCCCCATCCGAAACCAAGTCATCATAAACACTCGCAAATTCGCGCAACCTCCTAGGAAGGGGTTTACGCGTACTTGCGCGCACCGTAATTGGTCCGTAAATAAAAATAAAGGTTATCTACATCGCCGCGGCGGCTCTACCTGGTGCTGCTCGGTGCGTTCGTTCGTTGTTTCGATTCGACCGACCCTATCGACGACCAAGCTGTATGCGTCGCGTCGCGTCGCTCGTCCGCCCCTCCTCGATCAGGCACCAATGCCAATGGATGCAATGTGGATGGTACTCGTGTACTCAGAGTTGTGGTACTCACTTGGCTTGCTTGGCTTGGCTGGTTGAGCATCAGCGCGGCGCACCGCGCAGTAGGCCTTGCAAAATTTAGTCCAGCCCACCGCCACCACCGTCTCCATCGTCGTCGTCGCCGTAGTCACAGTCGTGTTTTGCTGCGCGTTTTCCAGTCGTCGTCAGTACCTATGCTATTTAGCTATTTTTCTTCTTTTTCTCGCTCTTCATCTGACCATTCCTCATTTGCGACTTGCGGATGTTTGCTTCATTTCTTATTGTTCTTGTTACTACTGTTGGTTGGTACTATTCAACGTGTGGTGGTTGTTGTTGCTGTTGCTGCTATTTACCCGGATCGTAAAGAGACTTGTGGAGCGGCCGTATTTCGCTTCTTCACGCGCATTTCACACGTATTAAGCGGCAATAGAGTCTAAGCAGGCTCAGGGATGGATCAGCAGAGCGGGCGAGTCGAGGAAGGTACCGACCGTGCCGCCGTCGCCGCCTTCATACGTCAAACCAAGTAGGCTCTGCGGTGCGCTGTGCGATGTTATGCACACGACGGCAAGGCCTCCTTAGCTTTGCGCGGCGACGACGGGCAGCACCTCGAGGACTGGGCGAGCGAGATTGTGTGTACTGGCTGAGCGGTGTGGAGTGCGCGTGCACGGATTGATGACTTTTGTAACTGTTTCGAATGCTGCCTTTGATTGAGCAAGATACGATACATTCTCAGCTCAGTTCAGCTGGATATTGATCAACGCGCCGCCGCCACCTAGGATCATAATATTAGCATCGAAGGAGCGGCGCCCTGGCTACTGAGTTGTGCTTTTTAATAAATTTCAAAACTAAAACGATATACCGAGTGATTACTAGCCAGCTGAGCAGCGGCGGCAGTAGCACCTAATCAAGTACGGACGAAGCCGGCGAGTTCTGCGCGCAGGCCACTACCGTTAGTTATAATTCTGCCGGGTTTGAACAGTTGGTTGCCGTTGAAACGTTTGTAGTTAGTTAAGTTTGACGTACTTGCTGCACGCTTGGGGATAATGGGGAGCCATACTGTACTGGTGGGACGTGATTGGGGTGCACCAGGGGAGGGGCGTCATCAAATTTGCCTTCATTCGAGGCGGTTGTTATTACTTTTATCTCTCCAGAGCGTTCTCCAAAGCTCGATATTTTTATATTTTTTTGTGTTTTTATACGCTTCAGTGTGGAGCAGAGCAATGGCTTCAATTGCACGGTGGTGCACTAAGGGATATTCATTGAACATGTATGGCCACTTTTTTCCGATATCGAGGTATCCTACTCTCAGAGAGAGTTGTCTCAAAGGTCAAACACTCACTCCACTGGATACTTCAAAATTCTTACATTAATAAGCACGTTTTTTAATATATGTACCTTATTTTGTTTGCAGAACATCATGATCGTGTTTACCTGAAATGAAAATTAAACGTAAAATATATAGTTATCTTCATTTTACAAATTTTTAATTGACAAGAGGTTTTATAAAATGTCTCAAGGCTCATTGTATTCTTGCAGGTTGATCGAATTGCAGAAAGTGACTTTTGACCAGCAAAATTCCACAATCATCCCTTAGTGCAAACGGTGCCATATCGGCCTCCAATGAAATTTACTACAGTTTTTTTTTGCCATCGTCGTCGTCGCCGTGTTGTTTCGTACTTCTTGGCATCAGGCACATACCTCGACCGGCGCGGCGCACTGTTTCGGTATTAAGTAGACGAAATTACGACGGACGAGTGGACCGACGGACCGCCGAACGGACAGGCGAGTGTCAACACACAACTTGTAGGTCGGCCGGTCCCCAAGTCGCCCCAAGTCGCAGCTCTGCAACCAGTAACCAGCAACGGAGAGCGAGTTATTGGTGAAGTGTTTATGTCTGCACGTCGTCGTCATCGTTCATATGCACCACCAACCACCATCGTTACCATCCAAGCCGGCGTCGTCGTCGTCGCAGTCATCGTAGTTGGCGGCGTCATCGCAGTGTGCTGTGCTGTGAGCGAGGTGGCCTTTATCGCCTTTGAGCGCAAGGCTTTTCGCTTTTTTTATTGTTTTTCATTTCGTTTACTTCATTTCAGTGATATTTAAAGGGGAAACGCGGACAACCTTAAGAACCTTCTTTGGAGGGAGCGTATTACTTTATTGGAGCTAGTTTATTGATGTACACTCGTTGTTGATGGAAAATCACTGTGACAATCTAGTGATTAGTACTCATGAGGAGATTATTTTTACTATTAGCTGTCCTTGCAAACTAGACCCTGTCGGCCTACTCATCTTTTGTCATTCCACTGCCAAGCTTCCCTTCAATTCGATTTTTCTAAACTCCTTATTTCACCACATTTTTGACCTTTCAAATCTTATTTAATCTAGTCTAGTTTACATATATACAGCCATTCATTGAAAGAATCCTGGAAAATGTTAAAATCGACTAGTACTATCATTTTTCTTGTCATTAGGAGTTAATGTTTTCTGCACATTAAAAAATGTATTCTAAACATTCTAGTGGCCAGGCCTACTGTGCAACGTTATTATATTGCAATGAAATCATTTTTGAGTGGAGACATCTCGTATTAACCGCTCAGTTTCATCTATTCTATCTATATATATATATATATAAATGAGTTTTAAGTCCCTTTGAGGCAACAAAACTCACGAACGGCTGAACCGATTAGCATGATTTTCTAACCGTTCGATTCGTCTTCAGGGTGGCTGTGTTTATATGTAAAAAAAGTTACAAAACTCAACTAAAAAGTAAGAAAATTGATAAAGTACTGATTTTCCATGAGCTGGGAAGAAAATCAACACGATCGAAATGAAATCAATCTAGAGTGCGGGGCAAAAATGACCTCAATAGTTGTCAAACCACATCTTGGCAAGACAAAGTTTGCTGGGACAGCTAGTATAGAATAAAGTAAAAAATCGGTGGGAGTGACGTAGCTAAGAAGGTTAATGTCACTCTTGAGTCCTCGGAGTTCTAGGACGGAACACAGATATTGACTCTGTGTCTTGTACCTAATGCCTAGGCTTAGGCGCCTTTACTCGCTCTTTCAAATGAAAAATATGGTTCTCAAGGAGTGGAGGAGGTATGGCGTAACAATTAACCTTTCAAATCATTTTTAGTGAAAACTAATAGAACGAAACAGAGATTGCTCAAATTGGGTGCTTCGTTTGCGAGTTATGCGTTGCTCTACGTATAACATTCTTTTTTATATTACTGTATCCTTAATTAAAACTTTTAAATCGCTAGATTGAAAAGGCTGTGACTTTTTTGACACATTTGATTTTTTTTTTCTCGTTTTAAAATGGTACAAATAGCGACGGTATTATGATTCCTTATCAAATTTGATTGAGTAAAGCTTTGGAAAACTGCGTTGATGAAGTGCCAAGAATGGAAAATACACCATCACAGTTATTTAAAGTTTTGCTCAAATAGCATCACATTATATTAGGAATAATGAATCTCCCGCTTTTTGCACCATTTCATTGTAAAAACGGGTAAATACGGAGGATAACGTTCTTCAGGAGCCTTGTGATATCTTTATTCAACAATATTTTCGCTTCTTTACTGCTTTTTTTTTGTGTTGGAGTAACTCTGGTGGTTCTCCATTTTTGGTTTCGAATTTTTATAAATTCTGGACCTCCTCTGATTTTTCCATGAATGTCATCTGATGGTTCATTGAAGAACACTTCTGGAGGCTTCCTCCAGGAATTCTTTCTAGTGATTACTTCGTTCAGGAATTCGATCTGTGGATTATTCCAGAAATACCTACTAGAGATGCCTTTAAGAGTTCCTGCTTGCGATTTCTGTATAGACTGCTGCTGAGGATTCCTCACATTGTTCAGGCTGTCCCCGAGAACTGCTGCTGAGGGTTCCTCCAGTAATTTGATCTGGTAGTTCTTCCAGGAATTCATTCTGGAATTTCGGGTTTTTATTTTGAGAATTAATCCAGGCATTATTTCTGGGGATTTCTTCACGAGTGCTTTCTGAGGATATCTCCAGATTCCTTCATGATTTTTTTCTGGGGATTTCATCAAGAATTTCTTCAAAAGTTTCTTGAGGAATTTCTACTCTGGGGTTTCCTGGGAATTCCATCTGCGGTTTAATCCAGGAACTCGTGGAAAATTTCAATAAGAAAATTCAGGAGGATTTCCAAAAAGAACTTCCCACCAGAATTCCTAGAGAATTTCTAGTAAAAACTCCTGAAAAATTCTAAGAAGGAACTTTTGAAGGGTTCATAGAAAGAGCCCCAGCAAACATTATTGTTGTACAATAGATGAATAAGCATCTTTTTAGCTTGATTTTGAACATTTTGGTTGAATAGCTGTTGTTCGATTGTAATTGTTACTAGGGAGCTGCTGGAAGAGTTCCAAAAGAAGTTCTGAACGATACCCGCAAGAAACTCCTGAATGATTCTATGGGAAATCTTCTCTTCCTAGAAAAATCTCTGGAACATTTCCTAAAACAATTCCAGGAGGGGCCATGAAAGACAATTTCGAAGGGTTTAAGATGAAACTTCTGAAGCATTTTCATCAGGAACTCCTTGAAAATACTCACACAGGAACTTATTCCGCCAACGGAAAACTTATGGGTAATCTAGAAGGAAGAAGAAACTCCTGGAGTAATTCCAAGGCTCAGGAACTTTTTAAGTTATCCAAACAGAAACTTACAACGAATCCCAAGAGATAACCAAACGAAGTTGAACTAGTTCATCTAGACAAATTTCAGAAGCTTTTTTGGAGTAATCCCAAAAGGGACCCCTTTTGGAAGGTTTAAACTAGTGCTGGGGAACTTCCGAGATATAAAATACAAAAATCCCATGGGATATTCCAAAAGTGTTTAGAAGAAACTTCTATAGAAATTCCTGCTGGCGTTTCTGATGGAAATCCCATAGAAACTCCTGGAGGATTTCCAGAAGAAACTTTTGGAAGATTCCAAGAAAGAACTCTTGGATGATTGCCAGAAGAAACTCCTTGAGTATTCCTGGACAGAGCTGCTGGATGATTTCAAAAGGGAACTCTTGCCAATTACAACCAGAAAATCCTAGATAGTTTTATGACAAAAGTTCTGGAGAATTCCTACAAAATCTCCGGAGAATTTCAGGTAAGATCTCCAAGAGGGCTTCCAGGCGGCAATTTTGAAGGATTTCAGATGGACCTATCAGACAATCCTAGAAGATAATCACAAACGGACTCCATCACACAACGGAAATCTCTTTACATTTTCTGGTAGAACTTTCGAAGTATTTCCTATGAAAACTGAAGGAAGAATTTATAAGTAGTATCTGGGTTAATCCCAGAAGAAACTTCTGAAGGAAGAAGGAACTCAAGAGTGTGGAACTTTCCTAAGTATCCCAACAAAACTTTCACAACGAATTCTTAGAGATAACCAAATGAATCCCAAAATCGTTCTTGTAGAAATCCCAGTTGGAACCTCTTAGGGAAACCTTAAAGTATACATTGTGGATTCCGAGATTTTAATTGGAAAAATCCTACAGGATATTCTAGAGGAGCCTCATTAGACAAGCCTAAGGAATTTTTGGAGAAATTAAGAAAAAAAATCATGGAGAAATTCCTGCTGGACCCAAATCAAGGGTCGAAACGTCGGATGAAATAGTATCACCCCGCTTTTAGCTTATCTGGACCGAAAAGCCAACCAAAGAGGGATAATTCTGCTAATGAGTTCTTAGGAAGAACACTTGGAGGGATTTAAACAGGACCTTCTGCGGGCAAACTTGGAAGAAGTTTCAAAACACCCTTTTGTTTCCTAAAGGGTTTCTAAACAAATTTCAATAAATATATTTCAGGATATTTACCAGAAGACTACCAGGGTTCCCAGAAGAAAATTCATAAGAAGTTTGAAATCAGAAAATTGGAGAAACTCTTGTTGAAATGCCAGGAATACTCATGTATGCACTCTGAGAGAAACTTTGGAAAGATTTCGTGAAGAAGTCCCAAGAGTAATATCGGAAGAAATAGCGTAAAATGTTCAAGAGGAATACGAAGAGAAATTCTAGGGAAAATTCCACGACCAGCAACGATTTATCCTGATAGAAATTCTTATAGATATTTTGGGATAAATTCTGGTAGGTATACTACAAAAAAAAACGCAAGAGGAACTCCGGGAAAAATCCCATGGCGAGCTCTGGGAACAATACCGGGAAGAAATTCTGTAACATGCTGGTAAACAACTGCAGGAAAAAATGGTCGGAATTCAGGAATCCTGGGAAAAAATCGGGAAGGAATCCGGAAGTATCCGGGAAAAAACATAAAAAGGAATACCAAGAAAAATGGTGTGAAAGATGGGAGCGTGAAGTAATTTATGGAAGATCTACCTTCAAAAATAACTCCATGCATTCCTTTTATAAAGTCATCAAAGGATTCTTTCAGAAATTCCTCAATAAATTGCTTCATGGAATGTCTCCAGGAATTCCTCCTGAAGTTCTTTAATAATGTTTTTTTTTGGTAATTGCAGCAGCTCTTCCTTCGGAGAATTTAGCAGAAATTCACACAGAGAACTCTACATGAGCTCCTTCGGATATTTATCCATGTATTTCATCCGAAATTTCTCCAGGATCTTTCGCAAGGAAACTTTCAGGATTTACTATTGGGATTCTTTATAAAGTTCAGAAATTATTAATAAAAATTACTCAAAACATAAACAGAAATACCTTTGTAAATTTCTCATGCTTTTTTCTGAAAATTTAAGCGTTTCTCCAGATATCCTTTCAGGGATTCCTTTAAAAATACCTTCACGAATTCCTCCTGAAATTCATTTAGAAAATCCTCTTTGAATGGCGGTAACGGATTTCTCCAGGAATATTTCTAAATATAGTTTAATAAATTCTTACAGTTATTGCACCAAGTGTTTCTCAATGAGTGTTTCCAGAAATTGCTCCATGAATTTATTCAGCAACTTCAGCTAGAACTTCTTCAGGGATTTCCCTGAGATTCTTTCAGATGTTTCTGCAGGGATTCTTTATGAATATCGTAAATGTCAGCAAGGGATATCCTTAGAAATTTATCCATGTTTTTTTTTTCAGTATTTTCAGAAATTAAAAAAAAAATCAGTGATTCTTTTGGAAATTTATCCATGGGTTCCTGCAGGAATTCCTTAGAAAATTTCGTCATGGGTTATTGACGAAATTTCTGGAAGGTTTCTTTTCAAAATTTCTCCTGCGGTTTTTCTTGAAAAATCGTCTGGGATTCCTTCAGAAATTCTTTTCGATATTCCTCCACGGATTTTTACAGAAGTACTTTATGAAATCACATAAAATACTGGTGTTACTCTTCAAGGATTAGCTGAAGGAATTTACAAATGAATTCCTAAAGATACCTTTGCAGATTCCAAGAAGAATTTTTTTTTAAATTTCTTGAAAAAACTCCTGGGCAAAATTCTGAACAACTTCTGAAGTAATCGTTGGAGAAGATTCTGGAGGAATTCCTAAGGATTACATTGAGGCACCTTTTGGGGTTGCTGTAAAGAAATTTCTAGAAGATGTATGAAAAACTTTTGGAAGAATTCAAGAAAACGTCCTGGAGTAGTTTCTGAGAAAATCCCTGATTCAAATAATTCCCTTGAGGAATTTCGGAAGAAAACCTTGGAACAGTTTCTTCCTTTCTTAAAAAAAACTCTGCGGGCATCCGTGTAGACATTGCAGACAAGAGTACGGGAGGATTTTTAGAATAAATCTTTAAATTCATTTCTGAAGGGATTCCTGGAGGATGTTTTGAAGACAACCCTGAAAGAACTCCTAGAGATACTTCTGGAGGAATTCTTGAAAGAGTTTCTTGTAAAATGTTCGAAAGGTTCTAGTGGACAAAACTCCTGGAGCGATTTCTGAAATAATCCCTAGAGGAATTTTTGGAGGCAGCAGAAAATAAAAAAAAAAATATTTGGAAAAAGTTTTGAAGCAACCAACAAGAGAAATTTCTAAAGCAATTGATTTTTTGCAGAAATCTCTGAGGACTGTATGGAAAACTGGAGGATATTTTACAGTAATTCCAAGTAGAAGTTCTTGAAATATTCCGGAAAAAACGCGAAGAAGTAAATCCTGATGTGATTTCTAAAGAAATTCCCAAAACAATCTCTTAAGGGATTTCTGAAGAAACCTTTCCACAGATACCAACAAAAATTTCAGAAAGCATTCCTGCAAAAAAAAAAGAATTTCTGAAGAAATCGATAGAGAATTTTGGAATAAATACACGGAGGAACCTCTGGAGAATTTTCTGCAAGAATCTTTTGGGAAATTGTCGAATAAATAACTGGAGGAATCTCTAATGAAGCTTGTGAAGAAATCGCTACAGGGTCTTCTTTTCAATCTGTTTAAGAATTTCTCAAGGAATTGAAGTTTTGAAGGGTTAGCTAGAGGAATACCTGTACGAATTACTTGACAAATTTTTAGATGTCTTTCTGGAAGAAACTCAAAACCAAGAAAATCCTAAAGGAAATTCTCAAGAAATTCCTGGATGTATCTTTGGACGAATTCTTGCTGAATACATCAAAGCGTTCCTGAAATTATTAACCCTGCTAAGATGTTACGGGAGGAGCACCACTATAGCGTAGTGCATGTTCTGCGAGCCTGTCTGGGTCATATTGACCCCAATATCCAACTAGAGTTAAAGAAAAGAATCATAAACCATATTTCAATTAGGAGTTTCATGCAAATTACTGTCTGTACAGTCCTCTTTGAGAAATTATTGGATAAATTTCAGAAGGAATCACCGAACAACTCCCACGCCCCAGGTTAATAATTTTAAACAAATCACTTTTCTGTTGTTTTATGCCACTTGGTAAGTTGTAGAGCTACCATTCAGTTGATTCATTGTGCAACTGCCATTGGTCAATCATGGAGTAGCAACTGCATCTCGAAATATCCAAGCATTTCTTCGGAAACTTCTTCCGGAAATTCCTCCAAAAACATCTACTGGTGAACCCTTTAGGCAGCATCCATTTATTACGTAACGCTAAAATCGACATTTTTAGACTCCCCCTCCCCCCTCCGTAACGCTTTTTTGTATGGAAATCCTAAAATTTTTGTATGGACCGTAACGCTCGGCCATACTCCCCCTCCCCCTAGAGCGTTACGTAATTTGTGGACGGCGCCTTAGGAGTTTCACCAGATTAACCCTACAGGAGTTCCATACGGGAAAAGCTCCAAGAATATAATCTGGGAATACCTTTTACTACTGGATGATTTTAAGTAGAAACTTCTGTAGGATTTCTAGAATAAGGTCCTAGAGAATTCTTTAAAAAAGTCCTGGAAGAATTCCAGACTTTCTGGAGAAATTCCAAAAAGAACTTTTCTTTTTGGATATCTGACGAACTTCCACAAGAAACTTCTGGAAGATTTCCAGAAGAAACTCTGTGAGGACACCCAGTAGGAACTAAAGGAGTATTCAAAAAAGAAACTTCTGGAAGATTCTGGGAAGATTTCCAGAAGGAACTCGTGTTCCTGGAAGGGTCCCAAGAAGAACTTCTGAAAGATTCCCACGAAAAAAAAATCTCTTAGGTAACCCAGATTGAATATCTGGAGAAAAGATTACAAGATATGATAACTATAAATAAAAAAACTCATAAAATATTCTAAAAGTGTCCAAAGGGACCCTCTCAAAGGAATTCCTTATGAAATATATTCATGGAGAAATTCTTTCAGGAATTCCCAAAGAATTTCTGAAAAAAATCCTGAAGAACTTCTGGCGAATTTTCGAAGAAACTCCTGGAGAGATTTCAAGAGAAACTACTTTGTATATTGCAAGAGATAATCTGAATGAATACCAGAAGAAAATCCATTAAGAGTTTGAAAGAAATCAGTTTTAAAATTCTAAGAATTGAAGCATTCCATACGGAGTCCTTTGAGGAAGCTTCTCAAAGTATTGCAAGACATACCCAAGCAGAATCGTAAAAGATTGCGTGGAGGATTCCTAGAAACAATCTTTGAGAAATCCTCATAGGTACTTGGGGTACCAAAAAGTACACCTGGAGGAATGCAAAGAGATTGAAAAAGGAATCCCATGTGATAATTAATGTTTAGGAATTCCAATAGAATCTTCTTGAAGAATCCTCTAAATATTCTACGATACGCATTCCCAAAAACATTTATGGGGAAATTAAAAAAAAAACTACTTGAGTTAACTCAAAACATTAGGGGGATTCAGTTAACAGCGTAAACTGATTAAACTGATTAAGGCCGCACGGGACGACGTGTAATTTTTCGTATCTCCTTCTCATTCTAACAATTTGCCCCACGATTTTGAAAATGCAAATATCAATATCCACTGCACAGACGTAGCTGAAACTTTAGTCGATTGTGCACCCCAAGTGAGCAAATGAACGATCAAATTTCTAGTCAATAATATGAACTAGAAGTTGAGATTTGCATCTTACCAAAACAGAGCAATGGCGGACGATTCACCACCGTCCCGTCCGGCCTTAAACGATCACCAAGGCAATCTTTGATTATTTCATTCGCAAAATCATGAAACATTTCAAATAAGCAGAAAATCATGGCTTACGCAGCAATTTAATCTGTTTAGTGAGTACCCCTATTGTTTTGATGGATCTCTGAAGATTACCCATGATAATAGGTACGATGAAACTTTTAGAAGAATCTTTGTAAAAATCACCGAAGAAAATTACAAAAGAATTTCCGTGGAACTCCGAAGAGAATCCATAGGAAAAATTGTGAATGAAGTTTTCGACGAATTCTAGAACACATCGTGATAAAGGATTCCAAACCTAGAGGAGAATAACGCGCAAACTATTGCATTTGTTTAGGCTATTAAGGGACTCCCATCTGTCTAGTCAAGTGAATAATGCTTTGAATTGTCAATCCGGAGACGGTGGGCTTAATACCAGGTCGATCGCTAAATTTGCTCGACTTTATCGACATGTCGTATCATTGCACAGTATACAAATACTTGCAATGACAGGGAACCCAGTCAACACACGATCGCATATGATGTTGCATAGGATGCAAAAGTGGAGGCGATATACGCACACTTTACACGCAGTCAAATGGAAGCAGGTACGCATATGGCCTCCACTTTAGCATCCTATTTAACATCATATAAGACTTTGTGTTAGCTGGGAATGCTTTTTTATTAATTTTTGCTCGTAGTTTTACAACTTTTGTCTTCAGACTATCGAACTTCATCATAATATGTCAAAAAAGGAGAATTCCACTAATATGAATTAAGTGTGCAGAGAGTCACTAATTCACATTCAAGAGATAGCACTTGAAAGAATCAACCTCTGCTTTAAGAAAGCCGTAAATACGGCTACTCACGATTTACTTCCCCTAGCACTCTTACCCCACTACTACTGCACAGTCTGGGACCAATTTGCAATTTCGAGTTCATTACCTTCAGCTTACACAAGTCCACACACATTGACTGACCGTTCGTTCGGGTATTGGATTCAAACACCTTCCTGGCGGCGGCCCCAACCAGCCATCAGCCCCATTCCGTCAGTCAGTGCAGTCCTAGGCTCTAGGTAGCACCAGAGTAACCATGCCGACCATGCCGACCGCCCGCTCGACCGCGCGAAACCGTAATGATTAATGATCCAATCGTGATGGGAGCACCCGACGTTGCTGCGTTTTTGCCTATATGCCTCCTCAGTCAGTAATGGCATCCACCTAAAACACATTTTCATAGGCAACTGGGTAAGCGCGGCCACCGCGTCCGCCACCACCGCTTCATCTAGATGCTCATCCTCTGCGCTCCCGCCAAACCAAGTAGGCTCTTCTGCGAGGGCTTCCGAAGACCTCCCCGTCCGTTCGCCCGGGTGATCGGAGTAGGCGAGGAGGCGGCGACGCAACTTGCGTTTGTATATTATGGGTAACTGCGATCGAATTGAACGATTGGATCGAGTTCAGCGGCCTTCTGTGCTTGCAGCACCCCTCTTTCTCTCTCTCTATCTATCGGATGGTTGTTGGTTGCATTAGGTAAGGACCGAGTTAAGAGAAGAGCGTGAATAAACGGTAACAGTTCAAATCCACTGTTTTCTCGGTGGTTTATGGATATTCCAGCAGCACCACCACCGGCGATCAGCAAGTGGCTGTGCTGTGTGGTGTAATTTTGGAGAGTAGTTAACCAGCCATAAGGTTTTTGTTTCGAATCTCGAAAACAAGGGACGAAACTTGAAACCGCGGCGCGGGCGCGCACTCGTGGTCTTGGAATCGGAGACTTTGGGGCGATCCGATGTGAGTGGGTGCTTCCAAAATACGCCTACTATCTGCGTACCACACACTACTGGCTGTCTTGATGCTCGCCGACGACGACGACGGACCAAGTTTGGGCTAATTTATGGCCGCAGTTATTCACTTTTGATTTCGGACGTCCAATTTTCAAGTCGGCAGAGCCCACCAGATCGTGTCGTTGGACGTGTAATTTGTCATCGAACAGTGAGTTGGTGTGTTTTAAAGGGGACTCGATGTTCAATGGGAAGAGTTTCAGTGGTTTAGCTCATGTTTCTAAGAGGTAGTTGGAAAGATTTTATAATAATCATTTCATGCATTTTTACTACCTGAAAGTCTCTATAATATAGCTAAATCAATCAATCAATCAATACTTACTACCGCAAGAGCAATTTCTGAAAAATCCTTCCACTGAAGGAATTTCTCAAAGAGCTCTTGGCGAAACACTGAGATGAATAACCAAAGGAATTTCCATTGGATTGGTAAGAAATCTTTTGAAGAATATCTGGAAAAACTCCATAGAAGAACTTAACAAGAAATACCTTGCTGGAATTCCAGAAGAAATCCCTAAAGCTCTTGACCATGGGTTCCCAACCTTTTTGAGGTGGAGGCCCCTTTAAGAATTGTCAATACATCTGAGGCCCAATGACAATTTTTAGAAAAAAATATGAATTAAATGAACAAAACCGAGTTTTTTTGATACAGTGTGTGTCGTAGCCTGAAATTTACTGTGGGAGGGATTTCCAACGATCAATAATGCGTTTTTTTTATTTGACACTCACATTTCGTAAACAATAATGTCATGTACATTCAATTTGAATCGTAGCTGAAAAACAGCGGTGCAGCCAAAACATTTTTTTCTTCTGAAGGCGTTTTATATTGAAAATTTGTTCCTCAAATTGTGATATACAAAATTAAAAATTGGTATAATTTACACAAAATAGAACAAAAATTTAACTATTGTTTTGGTAACATCGCGACCCCCTGGACTGGCGTCACGGCCCCCCAGGGGGCCGCGGACCACCGGTTGGGAACCCGTGTTTTAAACAATCTCAGGAGATAAAAATACCTTCTCCAAAAAATTTCTGAAGAAATATACAGTAGAATCCCTTCAAAAATTTTATGAAGTACTTTTGGCTGGAACTCTGGAAATTCCATGGAAATTGGAAATTCTTGAAGCAATCCTACGAGAATCCTAAGAACTTCGTGGAGAGATACCTGAGGAAACTTTTTTGGGAAGCCCTTGGTGGAATTCCTAGAAAGAAATATTGAGAGATTTTTAGAAAAAATCCTGAAGCAATGTTCTGAAAGTATTCCTGGAGAAATCTTTGGACGATTAAAAAAACCTGTGAGAATACGTGGAGCAATGCATAGGTAAGCGTCTATGATTCGTAGAAAAAACTCTTGAGATTTTTCTAAAGCAATTTCCGTAGAAATAGCTATGGTATATTTTTGAAAAAAAAAAAATCTTAAAGAATCCGCGGAGGAATCATTCAAGTAATCCTTAGAGAAAATGCCGGATAAATTTCTGGAGGAATATCTGGAGGAAATCCTAAAGGTATCCCTGTATGAACTCGGGCAGGATTCTCTGGAAGAATTCCTGCCTGAATCACTGAAAGTAGTGATACAAGAATCTCTGGACGAATTCCTGTAGGATTTTATAGATAAATTCCTGATGAAATTTCTGGACACATTCAAGTGGGAATTTACAATGCATTTCCTAGAGCCACTCCTGAGCATATCTCTAGTAGACTGAAGAAATACATGAACAAATTTTTAAAATAATAACTGGAAAATTTTCTGAAAAATCCATTGGAAGAATTTATTGAAGAATCTTTAGAAGAATTGGAAAATTCTGAAGAAATCCCTGGAGAAGTTTCAAGTTATTTTTTAAATGAATTCCTAGTAGAATTTCTGGTGTAGTTTCAGAAGAAACCCGTATAAATCTACCTAAAAGAATACTTGGAGAAATCTGAAGGAATCCCTGGAGAAGTTACTTAGAGAATCCTTGGAAGGATTTCTGGGAAAAAAATCCCCCGAGGAATTTCTGAAACAAACCTTGACATGAATCCATGGATTAATTTTGGAAGATTTTCTTGAACTTGGACATGGAATCATCGGACAAATTTATGAAGGAATATCATAAGGAACTTTGGAAGGAATATACATAGAAATTTCTAAAAAAAAAATCCCTGAAGAAATCTTTGTAAGAACTTCTGAAAAAGTGTGCAAATTTTTCTCAAGAAATACTTGGAGAGTTTTCTGCAAGAACCTTTGATTTTCATGAAGAATCGCTAAAAGCATTTCTGAAGCAATTTGTGCATGATTTTCTGAAAGATTTTCCGTACAGATGCCTATAGAAATTTATTGAGGGATTTTTGGGGAAGCCCACGGAAGGTTTTTGAGAGAACTTTGGAGAAAGTTCAGGCGGATCATCAATCTAAAATTCCGTAGGAAATTCTAGAGGAAATTTTAAAGGGATTGATGGAACATGCTCTAAAGAATGTCCAAAAGCAATTTGTGGAAGACTTTTCAAAAGGAATTCTTAAAAATTTCCAAAATTGAATCCATGCAATATTGAGAGTATAATCTAGGGAAGGTTTTATATGAAAAAGTTCCTAGATTTATTTCTGAGATAAATGTCTAGAATACTTTAGAGAAAAGTCTGAAGGAATCAATGGAAGTATTCCAGAAAATTTCTCAGAGCAATCGGCAAAGGCATTCATGGCAGAGTTTCTTAAAAAATATTGTTCGAAGAAATTGCTGCAGGATTTAAAGGTGAAAACAGACGTATGAATCCTTGATAGTTTTTTTTTTACTCTAGTCAAGTACAAGGCACTGAAGACGACCTTACAGTTGAGGCCGAAATACATATCTGTCAAAAGATGCAAATTCTTAATGAAATTCAAAGGAACAGTACTTAACACGATTTTCTTATTACTTACAGATATTTCCCTAACAAGCCCAGGTTCATCATTATCGAAATGTTCTACAAAATATCTTCAGATCAGATCTGCATATTATCTTTCTTTTAAGGATTGCGTACCTTGACTTTTCGAACATCAATTTTTTGGGTCTGTCTCCACAAAAAATACAAAAATAAACATTGTTTTTCTTGTGCAAAAATATCTAAACAATTACTTGGGTGATCTTCTCATATCCAGAAGGGCAGAATCGATTCCTAATTTCGCTGATAGGTTAATTTCTTGTGTGTATGGAAGCACGAGAAATAATTAAAGAAAGAAAAAAAAAATACATTTGTTTTTCTTTTTATTACAGAGTAGCTTTGGGCAATTTTTAATCGATGTTCGCAACATCGATGTTTTTGTTTCAATGAATCGATTTTTTAAATACATAAAATCGAGGGTCTATATAATCTAGGGTTCACTAAATCGAGACAAACCTGTATATCTCAGGTTTCTTGGGCAATTCCTCCCAGGAGTCTAAGTGAATCTTTCTCAGGATTCTGGAGGAATTCTTCTTATGGTCTAGAGAGTCCCTTTCAGGGTTCTAGTGCAACCTTCTCAGGATTCATCTCAGGTCATCTCTGGATTCCGAACTTTTTTTTGGAGAATCCTTCTCAGGATTCGAGATGCATTTCTCATAATTCATCTTAGGGTTCTGGGGGCAATCTCTTTCAGGATTATAATGGGCTGTCTTTGAATGCTACAGGCGAATTTCTTTCAGGATTCTAGGAGAATCCCTCTGAGGATTCTGGAAGAATCCGCCAAAGCGTTCTGGGGATATTCGTCTAAGTCTGGAAGAATTCAGTGGAAAAGTTTCTCTTAGGATTTTAAGGCAATCCGTCACAGGATTCAGGGAGAATCCATCTCGGGAATCTGAGGAAATCCCTCAAGGCTCTGGAAGAATTCCTCTAAACATTCTGTGAGAATTCATCTGAGAAAACTGGAGTAATCACTTCCCAGGATTCTAGGCAAATCCTTAATAGAATTCAGGGAGAATTCCTATTGGAAGAGTCTTTCTCTCTTCTTTGGGATATGGTCTCTCAGGATGCTGGTGTGATAATTTTCAGCATTTTGAAGGAATCTCCCCAAAGTTATGGAAGATTTCTTTTAAAAATTTTAGGAGAATTTTTCTCAGCAGCGTTATATGGAAATACCTATCAGAATTCTAGGGAATCTTTGGATTACAATGGAATTCATTTCAAGATTTTGGGGTATTTCCTACCAGGGATCCCTACCAAGGGTGAAATTTCTTTCAGGATTCTAAGAAATTTCTGGATGGTCTGGGTTGATTCCTCTAAGGATTCTGGAAGACCCTCACTTAGGATCCCACTCAGAATACTGAGGAAAACTTTCTCAGCATTCTCAGGAACTCCTCTTAAACTTCTTGAAGAATCATGCTCAGTATTCTCAGAATTGTGGCGAAATTCCTCTCAGAATTCTGGGGGAATATTTATTAGGAATCTGGGGGAATCCCAGACAGCATTCCAGTGGTATCCTTCTGCGTGTACTCTTCCCAAGATTCTCTGAAAATTAGGCTTTCTGGGGTAATCCCCGTCAGGTTTTTGGGGATTTTTTTCACAAAATTCTGGGGAATTTGTCTCATGATTCTGGAGAAATCCTTGGGATTCTGGGGCCATGAAAATCATGGAAAATCCCTCACAAGATTATGGGCAGATTCTCTTGAGATTCTGAGGAATTCTGGGAGAGTACTTAAAAAGGCTTTTGAGGAATTCTTCTCAGGATTCTAAGGGAAACCTATCTCCTAGAATTCCGTGAGAGTAGTTTCTTTGGCAATCCCGCCCAGTATTTTGAGGGGTCCTTTCTGCTGATTCGAATCGATTCACAAAAATCGGTGTCTCAGCCAGATTTGCCCAATGCTAGTACAGAGACCCCAAGTAACACACTTGTCACCGAAGAGTCACGGCAGCGCAGGTTTTTGTAGCGCAGAAGTCACTGCGACTTGCTTTTAACAAGTTAGTATTTATTTGTTAGAAGTAAGTCACAATAACTTCTGCGTAACAAAAACCTGCGCCGCCGTGACTCCTCGGTGACGAGTGTGTTACTTGGGACACTAGATTCTACCAAGTATAGTACGTATAACCATCGCAATACCCAGTTATGTGACTTCTATTGATACTTTGCGAGCTCGCTCGCACGCTTATACGACTTAGTTATGTTCATCGCGATGACACATTGAAACATCGGTTTTTTGTTATGTTTTATATTAGTTGATTATCGTGTATGCTAGTTTACTAGTAACATCGCAACAAGTTCAAAGATATAATATTATATACGATGAAAATTGATAGTGACTTAAAGTAGTACTTTAAACGATGTAATTCGTGTATCCTTGCGTAACTCCTGGTTGTCTAGGGTAATAGTTTTTAAGTATAGTTGATAATTTATCAGGTCTATCAATAAACATTATCTGACTCAAACCGTTAGAGAAAATCCAACATGTTATTGATGACACATTCGCAAAGGAATTTGATCGTCAAATCGTTATCAGTTCTCCATTTGAGAAGACATTACAAATGGCACTTCTCACACGTAGTCGCATTACTGAATAAATCTCACCATCAGAGAGACCAGTGACTCCGCTCTCAATCGACCGAAATTGATCACGCAGCACAATCCATTTGGATTCCGCAGATCTTGGACTTCGAGGGGGAACTCCCACGCTTGTGTGCCCAATCGCTCGATCATTCGCCGCCGCCGCCGCCGCCGACTGGATTCTTTTGTTATGACCTTCCTGCGCCCGACTCCGACCAGGCATAGTGAGAAGCTACTCGGCTCAATTGTCATATACCTACATACGTTGGACTGTTGGAGTCTGCTCCGCATTAATATATAGCAGCTTTTATGTGCGGTACCTTCCTCCTGCGCTATGTCGCCTCTGTTTCCCGTCGAATGAGCACACGGCAGCGACGACAACGACGACAACATCCAGTCTCAGTCTCAGTCCGTATTTCTTTATCTGCTCCAACGAAGAATATTATATTGGGCAGACCGTAAATGGATGTCGCAGAGAAGTCTCGGCTTGTGCTGCTCATCCAAGTAACGTACGACCGACGCATAAAGGGTGATACGGTCAAAATTTGGTCACACAATTGGTTTCATAACTTGATACTGCGTACACCAAAACAGCTGATTTTTGGACCAGTAACGGTACATTATATGTAGCTTATACCATAAAATTTTCATCAAAATCGGTTTAGTATGTGCGGAGATATTGTGAATCCTAAAAACTGCAATTTTAAAATGTTGTACAAGGAGGATTAAAAAATAAGAACACATTTTTACTCTTTTATTTATAGAGCCACAAATACTGAACCAATTTCAATGAAAATTTTTCTGTACGTAAAGTATACATATCAAAATGTTGTGTAAAAATTTCATTCAATTTGATCCAGCCATTACAAAGTTATATTTGTTTAGGTGGTCAAATTTTGTCAAATTTTGTCAAGTCAAGCCAAATTTTGGTCACACATTTTTTTTCATAACTTTAGACTGCGTACACTAAAACAGCTGATTTTTGGATCAGTAATGGTCCATTATATGTAGCTTGTACCATAAAATTTTCATCAAAATCGGTCTAGTATTTGCGGAGATATTGTTGAACCCTGAGATCTGCAATTTTAATTTTTTTTTCACAAATAAGAACACATTTTTACTGTTTTATTTATAGAGCCAGAAATACTTAACCGATTTCAATGAAAATTTTTCTGTATGTGAAGTATGCATATCAAAATGTTGTGTAAAAATTTCATTCAGTTTGATCGAGCCGTTACAAAGTTATATTTGCTTAAGTGGCAGCCAGTCAGTTTTTTTCATATTCAAACTGCTACAACTTTGAAAGTATTCATACAAAATAGCTCAAAATTTTACTGCGAACGTATTTTCATAATAGTATTATACTGTAAAATTTTGATAAAAATCGGAGCAGTATTGGTTGTTCTATAATCAAAATTGTGCTTTACTGACCTTAAATTTCCGAAAATTTACTATGGAGCGCCTTTGTACAAAATTTTAAAAAGGTAGGTCGATGGTTTCATCTATATATCAACCAATACTTAATCGATTTTGATGAAAATTTTATGGTATAAGCTACATATAATGTAGCATTACTGGTCCAAAAATTAGCTGTTTTGGTGTACGCAGTCTAAAGTTATGAAAAAAATTGTGTGACCAAATTTTGACCGTATCACCCTTTACATCGCGGGCGCGCGCGTACGTAGAGCAAAGCAGGCGGGTGAATAACAATAATAGCGGATAACCTTGATCCGCAGCGGCGTGCGAGTTCTGTCTCCAAGTCGTCCGCCCCCTCCTCTCTCCTTTGCATCCCGCCCGGGCGTCCGGACTTCCACGAGATCAACGGGACGCGCAACGCTCCGTTTCTCCGCTCGTTTTCACAGGAATATGAAAGCTGCGATCAACTTTACATGTGGCGATCTCATGGCTGGCCGTAAATACGGGGTCATCCATCGTCGTCGTGCGCGATTTCCCATGACCCTGATTGAGTCCATCGTAGTCTTCGTCGTTGGTCACCCTCTCGTTGTTGTTGTTCAAAGTTGGGGCAGAGTTTTCTAGCGCCTAACTAACAAGCCCTGGCTGCTGCTCGCGGCCTACTTTAATTGCTTATGCGCGCGCGCCCGCTCCAAACCAAACGAGAAACCTCTCCATTCCGGCCGGACCGCAGGCCTTAGCATAGGAGTCGCGTCGTCCGTCCGTCGTCCATCGTCCGGCCCGAATCTGCGCGATCTTTGTTCAAATTTGAAAGTCATTGTTTTCTTTTACTGCACCACCAGCAACTTCACGTTTCCGTTCGTCAGTCGCGCGTCAATCGCTCTCGCTTCTCCTCATCATCCTAGGCAAATTTTATGTTTTATTACGTTCCATTTCATCCTATTTCTTTCACTTGGCGGTCGATGGTGGTGGTGGTGGCGCGAAGCATAGCTCGAAGCAGTCTTTTTGCGCGGTGCGCGGCGTTGTTGACTCCACCGAAACTCCCTTCCATGCCTCACTATATCTAGCCTAGCGTCGTCGCGGTTGCAAATGCCTAGTTTGAGCCGGGGCTCGCTTTTCCCTCATGACCACACCGCGCCGCAGCAGCCTAGTTGAAAAATATTTTTACTTTCAAAAAACTTTACTTTCCCATCAGTCAGTCAGTCAGCCAGTGCTTTGCCAGTGCCCTTCCCCCCTCACATGATCATGATCGCATCGTTTTCTATCGGCCGCCACCATGGCCAGCTTACGTACAAATCAGCGCATGGCCTTCTAAGAGTCGGAGCTAGGGGCTCCTCCGGCTAGAGACGTGCGCCGTTTTGGGGTGTTTTCATTCGGCGCGACGCTGCTGGAGTACTTTCTGTCCAAATTGATACCAGTTTGTTACCTTTAAATTTATAGACATTCCCAACCATTTCCAGGATCAGCAGCCACTCGCTCGCACAGTCTGCTACGTTCCGTCAGAAATCTACTTCGTCATATGTGTTAATTCCCATCAAATCACACGGAAAATGCCGATAACTGCAGGTATTCCAACATTCATGGAATAAGCATAAGCTAATGACTTCTCGCTGTACTACGAATAAGGTTTATACTTAACCTCAAAATATCCTGATACACCTTAAATACCAACAGAAAAGGTCCTTGTAGACTAGTCTGGTCTACACATACACATCCATTCATTTAAAGAATCCTGGAAAATGAAAAAAAAAAACGACTAATTCTATCATTTTTCTTGTCATTATTAATGCTTGCAGCACATCAAAGATATATTACAAGCATTAAAGCAGCCAGACCTACAGTACAGCGTTGTTATTGTTACTAAAATCAGATAACAGAGTAATCTCGTACCATTTCGTAATCATTTCGTGTATGTGACATAAATTCGAAATGTTAACGGTGTGAGTGACGTTTCTAAGAAACTTATTGTCACTCCACGGATCATACTTTCCACAAATGGAACACAGGTATTTGCCCCGTGTGCCCTCTTGCCTAGGCTTAAGCGCCTTTACAGGACTAAGTACATATTACTGCAACTCAAATAAATTACAGTGCAAAAAAAAGGAACGAACTTACCCAAACATCATCAGCCGAACCAGGGGATTTGTTGTAGCTATTATGGACCTTATTTTTTTCGAACTTGATTGTCGGAGCAGCCACACTCAATACAACTTTTCTAAGTACCCAATCTACTTGAATGCCGCTCGATCTATAATTAGGGTGTATTCAAAAAAGCCAAACCAGTTTTCACTGTTTATCTGTCACTTTCAATTTAGTAATCTTTTCCGATGAAATTTCTGGCTAAAGTAAATCACGATCAGGTTCAGTCGACGATACCAGAACTTTTGCTGAACAAGTTGAACAAAATTCTTAAAATTCGACGACACCATAAAAATACTTTTACTAATATCTAAATATCTCACCCATGGGATCGCATATTGGATTGATCTTTTTAGCCAAATTATGAACAATAAGAAAAATTTTCCGGAAAAACGAACGAAACGTGGGATTGATTCCATAGAAAGGGCTCTTGTAGACTATCTTCAAACTTTACTGAAGCTCTGGAAATCTCCTGAATTGACATGAAACCTCTCGAAATGTCTTGCAACGCCTTGAAACCTCTCAAAAAACATCCTCAGCCCCTCGTAGACTTCGCTTGTATTCCACGGAAAACCACAGAAATGCCTTAAAATCCCTCAGGAAACGCCTCCTGAGAATCCCGTAGACTTCTTCTAAACTTAACTGAAGCCTCCTTGTTACCGCTGGGAGCACTGTTTGTACCTAGGTCAGTACAGGACATCAAGTGATGACAAGCGCTGCCAACTCCCAGAAGTTCACCAAAATCTATTGAATGCTTTAACCCTCTGGAACTGGAGAAGTCATATATGACCCCAACATCGAAACGGCTGAATAATTTCACCCATTCGACAAAACAGAATACTGTCTTCGGAAAAGTTGTTTTAAATTGAGTACTCTATTAGGGACTTCATTGAAAACCTAGAATATCCTGAACACCATGCAATTTGGAAAAACGAAACAATTGGTATGTCATGGTATGTTATACTTAAAGCCGAACTTGGATGTGTATTACGTTTATATGTATTCATTTAGCCTTCGTCAAGAATATCAAAAGGTGTTTTATATTCAGGGATGTTCTAGGTGCTCCAAACTGCCCAAGAAACAGAACTAGCTGAATAACAGTTGCTAAAGCTAAAGTTTGCTTAAGAGTGGTTTGTTCCGCTTTTGTACAGCAAAAATGTTTGTTAGGTGTCCTATAGTAAACTCTTTCAAATATACAAGAATAACTTCATGTATTTTTGCCACAAATAATAGGGCACTGCAATGTTTTGATTTTGTATGGGATTTTGAAGTTTCTTGGCCTTGTTGTTTACAAAATTTCTGTAAGAATGAAAGAGAATGAGAAACGTTCATGCAGTGCCCTATAGCATTGCATAACCGTATAGCTCTTGACATCTACAACGTCATTTATAGACACCACAGGGATATCCAGGTCAGCCAAACTACTTTGGAATTTAGAACTTCAGGTCTGCACTCGTAACAGTAGCCATATCTGTTATACTGAATAACGTTGCATAATCAACCTCAGTTACTGGAGCAATCTGAAGTCTACTTTTTATTATAAACCTTTGGGACATTCAGGGTCGTCCAAACTGTTATATAATGAAGTCCTTCAAATATATAAAAATAACTTTATGTGTTTAACCATAAATAATAGTAATCCATAATTTGCTAGGATCTGTGAAGCTCTTGAAATCTACAATGTCATTTAGAGACACTACAGGGATATTCCAGGTTAGCCAAACTACCTTGAAGTTTACTACTTCTGGTCTACACTCGCAACAACAGCCATATATGTTATACTGAGTAACGTTGCATATTTATTCGTGGTTACTGGACCAATCCAAAGTCTACTTTTTTTATAAACCTTTGGGACATTCAGGTTCGTCCAAACTGTTCAGTAATGAAGTCCTATAAATCTACAAGAATAACTTTATGTGTTTTCTCCATAAATAATAGTATTGCTTAATCTGCTGGGATCCGCGAAGCTCTTGAAATCTCAAATGTCATTTAGAGACACTATGGGAATGATCCAGGTCAGCCAAACTATCTATGAGCTCAGAACTTCAGGTCTACACTCGTAACATCAGTTATATCTGACATACTGAGTAACGTTTCATAATTAATCGTGGTGACTGGACCAACCTGTAGTCTACTATATGAACCTTTGGGACATTTAGGGTCGTCCAAACCATCCTGAAGTGTAGCTCTTGATGGTAACCGTTGTTAGTCCTAGAGATAGTCTCACAATGTACTTAAGACTGTTATCCATGAGTCATTTTAAGATAGCTTTGAGTTATTCCAGGTCAACAACACAACTCTGGAGACCATAGCTTCAGGTCTACACTTGTGATAATAGCTTTTGCCTCTACGTTATGTAGTGTACTTAACAAAGCAGTTAGAGGAACAATATGCTTTGTTATATATTTTTGGGATATTATGGGCTTCTAACTGAAGACTTACTGGACATGATAGATTAAAAATCGAAGCTTTGTATAATGAAAGAAGTTACCGTTACACCCGTAGACTTAAGGATCTAAACTCAAGAACATTTTGGATGACCTAGGATATCCCGACTGATCTGATACTGTCTAATGAACTTTCCGAAGATTTACTGGACATGCTGGATTACAAATCGTAGCTTTGTATAGTGATAGAAGTTACCGTTACACCCATATACTTTAGGATCTAAACTCAAGAACAGTTTGGATGACCTAGGATATCCTGACTTATCTGATACTGCCTGTTAACCTTTCAGAAGAATTACTGGGCATGAAAGAATTTAAATCGTAGCTTTGTATAATGAGAGAAGTTACCTTTACATCAGCAGACTTTAGGATCTAAACTCAAGAACAGTTTGGATGACCTAAGATATACCGACTGATCTGATATTGTCTATTAACCTTTCAGAAGAATTACTGGACTTGATAGATTACAAATCGTAGCTTTGTTTGATCAAAGAAGTTACCGTTACATCCATAGACTTTAGGATCTCAACTCAAGAATAGTTTGGGTGACCTGGGAAATCCAGAAAAAATATTCCACATAATATTCTACCGTTTTTATACTATTTACCATCAAAACTAAAGAAAAACGTAGAACATACTCCAGAATAACGCATGAAAAAATTCCGGCTTCAATGGGTTAAAACGTCCTGGAACGTTTTGAAACTCTTCTTGAAGTGTGTGATGGTTAAAAGCACGTGACTATCACATCCAGGATCTGGGGTCGAATCCCACTCCCGACATACTCACAAAATGTAAGTTCTCCCTTCGGAAGGGAAGTAAGTCGTGGGTTCCGAGATAAACTAGCCACGGGAAAATATAAAAAAAGCATTGAAGCTCCTCAGAAAACCCTTCTCAGACCCTTGTAGATTATCTCTAAACTTTACTAAAACTTCCTGTAATCCACTGGGACACCTTGAATCGCTTTGGAATGCTTGAAATGCATTGAAATCCATTTAACAGCTCACCTGAGACGCTCGTAATTTTACCCTTACTCTACGGGAGACCCCGGAAGCTCCCTTAAATTCACTGAATCCCCTTGAAACCCTTCTAAAACCTCTGTGAAGCCATTATGAAAATAGCGAAAACCTCTAAAACCACCTGAAACTCCATTAAAACTAATGAAATACCAAGAAAATCCCTTGAAACGCTTTGAAATCTCTCTGAAGCCTTGGGGAACACTCACGGCAGCCTTTGAAGCCTTTTGATACTATTGGAAACTCCCGAAAATGTCCTGAAACCCTCGGGAAATTTTCTGACACTTCTTCTAATTGTGCCTGAACCACGCATGACGTCACCTTGAGTTTTCTTAGTCGCAAAGTCCTTAAACTGCCATGCAACCTTGACATCCATGTTGGTAATAAATTGTGGAGTCAGCCATTTAGTTACCGAATCCAAGAAGGTAAAAATTCCACTGGTACACCCACGGTTTATTACCAAAACAGAGGTTTTGATGTATAAAATTCCTTTCAGTGACACACACACACACAGTCCACAGTAAAAATAACGAGAATTATTTGTCGTAGAAACTTCATTTTCGTCATGCAAATTTCCACTCTAGTTCCCATTTGTTTCAATGTTGTTACTCATGCTGGATTGCATAATATAGGGTTTTATATCTAATTCCCGTTATACTAAGCTTCGACCACCAACACAGCTAGCCGCGTTCGGTAATTTTTACCGAAATCTTAACAGCTGAACGTTCGGTAATGGTTTTTTACCGAAATTCTGTGAAAATTACCAAATTTCGGTAAAATGTTATCGTTTATCTGTCAAATTTTAACGAAGTTCGGTAAACGTCACCGAATTTCTCCGGTAAAAAAGTTAACGGTTGAGATTTCGGTAAAATATTACCGAAGTCGGTGATTTTTGCTAAGTGTGAATGTTGACCGAGTTTATTCTTGCACCTAGACCAATGGAGAGTTAAGTTTCAATGGCTTATTCATGCATTAGCTTTTAGGTCATGTGCAACCATATTTAAAACAACTACCATTTCCTTAACACAATAAAATTGAATAATTGTTCCTTGAATTCTATTTTCGTCTAGTCCACGTCTATTTCAGGCCCATCATGAATTAAATTCCCTTCACACCTACTACGTGACACTATGGTACATAGGATGGCCAAAAATTGTGATTTGACCGTCGTTACGTATTCGAAAAGTCGGTCAAATTCTTCGCAATCCAAATCCAATCATGAGTTCAAAGTACCATTGAGCAGAAATCTTTGAAATTGAAATAGATGAAGCTTTAGAATAACGATCAAAATGTTCCGGATAATTTTTTTGTCCACCAGGTCATAAAACGCCATCACAGAGCAAAGAAGGAATCTTTCTCCGTGGTTGTGTAATACGATGCTTTCGTATGCAGAAAATCCTCGCACACATTTGCCTGCTTCTCTAAAAAACGAAGACAACTGTTTGTTTGCAATTCACCGACCCGAAATAGCCATTTATTTCAATAATTTAATAATTTAGTGAAATTTAATATTGAAGTGTCACAGAGTTTTTGATGTTCAGTGGAATAAGTGCGTCTGAAGAAGTGAAAATTGAACGGAAATGAAGAACAATTCAGATAGCTGCTGCTTTGGTGCGATTGCCTTCGGCATACACAAAATGAGAAAAATTGTAAAATCGTAAGTGGAGGGAAATTGAAACGTGAAATTTTGCGTATTTATTCGATTTTTAGTACTATAGAGGCTAGTTATTGCTAGACTAAATCATTTTTCTTCCAAAGCTAAGTTAGAAAACCATTAATTTTTCGTTTTTTTTTCTATCTGATGTGACGGGAATTAGCACATATGACGAAGTATTTTTTTCCCTACATGTCGAGAATATTCGTGGTTGCGTTTTATTGAAACCTGAAAATTTTGGTAGATTTCGATCATAAGTTTTATAATAATTTTGAATAGCTTGTAAATACGGTTCAAAAGTGTTTATGTGAAAACACTGAAAAACAACAACAAAGCCGCTGCAGCAGATCAACTACCAAGCGAGCTACCAAAATACGGTGGAGAAGCACTGGTGAGAGCACTACACTGCGTCATTACCAAGATTAGGGAGGAGGAAGTATTACCGGAGGAGTGAATGGAAGGTATCGTGTGTCCCATCTACAAAAAGGGCGACAAGTTGGATTGCGGGAACTACCGCGCGATCAAACTACTGAGCGCTGTCTACAAGATTTTTCCTCAAATTTTATGCCGCCGACTATCACCGATTGCAAGAGAGTTCGTGGGGCAATATCAGGCTGGATTTATGGGTGAACGCGCTACAACGGACCAGATGTTCGCCATCCGCCAGGTGTTGCAGAAATGCCGCGAATACAACGTGCCCACACATCACTTGTTCATCGATTTCCAATCGGCGTATGATACAATCGATCGAGAACAGCTATGGCAGATTATGCACGAATACGGATTCCCGGATAAACTGATACGGTTGATCAAGGCGACGATGGATCGAGTGATGTGCGTAGTTCGAGTATCAGGGACACTCTCGAGTCCCTTCGAATGGTCTTTCGTGCTTGATGTTCAACATTGCGTTAGAAGATGTTAGAAGATAAACACGAGTGGGACGATTTTCACGAAGTTCGTTCAGCTGCTTGGTGTCGCTGATGATATTGATATTATTGCTCGTAAATTTGAGACGATGGCGGAAAAGTATGTACATCCGACTAAAGAGTGAAGCCAGGCGAATCGGATTAGTCATTAATGTGTCGAAGACAAAGTATATGATGGCAAAGGGCTCCAGGGAGGAATCACCGCGCCCGCCACTCCGAATTTATATCGACGGTGATGAAATCGAGGACAACGACACCAGCAGAGAAATTCAGAGGCGCATTGAGGCAGGAAATCGTGCTTACTTTGGACTCCGCAAAACTCTACGATAGAATAAAGTTCGCCGTAACACGAAGTTGACTATCTACAAAACGCTGATTAGACCGGTCGTCCTCTATGGGCACGAAACATGGACCCTACGTGCAGAGGACCAACGCGCCCTTGGAGTTTTCGAACGGAAGGTGTTGCGTACCATCTACGGTGGAGTGCAGATGGAAGATGGGACTTGGAGAAGACAAATGAACCACGAGCTGCATCAGCTACTAGGAGAACCAACCATCGTCCATACCGCGAAAATCGGGAGGCTACGGTAGGCGGGTCACGTCATCAGGATGTCGGATAGCAACCCGACTAAAATGGTTCTCGAGAGTCATCCGACCGGTACAAGAAGACGTGGTGCGCAGCGAGCTAGGTGGGTTGACCAAGTGGAGGACGATCTGCGGACCCTACGCAGAGTGCGGAACTGGAGACAAACAGTCATGGACCGAGTGGAATGGAGACGGCTACTATGTACAGCAGAGGCCACCCCGGCCTTAGACTGATCGGTAAGGTAAGTAAGGTTAACAAGAAGGTGAGTCAGCAGCGTGGATGTTTTTTCTACTGATGTAACATCCAATATGGATCGTCATCCTTTAATATGAGAAACAATTCAGCTAAAGCTCTCTAGTTCACCGAAATTTTCACAAGTTCAGCGCCGCCATTTAATCCGCATCGTTGGCTCACATCTCTACCCCCACTAAACCCAAATTTCCCCCGGCCGGCCGTGATCACTCGTTCACACGTACGTAGAGGATAAGTTCGATTGCTTTGATCGGGAGCGCTATTTGGATTGCCAGCGGGCACACAGCACAGCGAGCGACGAACGCGACCAACGGCGACGATTACTTGGATTGGATATCGAGCGCGCGGGTGCAACCAGCTGGTCAAAGCAATCACTCCGCTGCTCGAGATCGATCGATTTATGATCGATTGGATAACGAAACGGACCTAGCGCGATCCATGGGTCTCTAAGGCGTCGTCGTCGTCACCGTAAGACGTGCTCAGGACAATCGTTGTGAAAGTACGGTCGTTCGTTGTTGGAAGCATGAATAATTATGTTTTTGCCAGCGTTTAGGTCGTTTCACGGAGGGAAGGTTTTGTTGTTTAGCTACCCGCTCAACGAAGGCGCGCGCTCGTTTCAGTAAGGTCGTCGGAGATACAAGCTTCGGTAGTGATCGTAAAGAATTGAGGAACCTGTTGACATTTAGGCCTCTGCGCGACGACGTGTGCGCTCTAACGGTGTTTTTTTTCGCTGTGCAAGCGCGTGTTGTGCAATGCACCGACACGGGGAGGTTGCCATTTTTTTCCCTATACCTCTATTTTATGGCCGTCTAGGTCTCTCTCTCGCTATAGGTATAACATTTTCCCCCCGTTTTTGCCAAAGTGACTGAGCGACTGTCAACGCTGCGTTGTGTGCCGTTTTTCAGCTTTGCTCTCACTGACTGTGTCCATAAGGTTGTTTATGAATAAATGCGCGGCGAGTGGGTGGCGAAAAGATACGGCATTTGTTATGCTGCGCAGCGCATTCGCATAGCCTCCAAGTAAGTAGGCAAACCTATACCTAGAGATACAGTTATGAGCCGCCGCACGATTTCGATTTGGTGACGACGACGACGATGATGATGATGGATGCAATTCGTCAAGGCTGCCCTCACGCAACACAGCACTAGCTACGGCTATATGCAGCGGCACACGACGACGACGACGACTCCGGCAGTAAATAGTGATTCTACTTAATTAATGCTTGCACCGAGTGAGCGAGCGAGCGAACGGCCGGCCGACCACCCCCGCGTTCCGACGGATGGAAAGCTTAGGACGTAGGGTACAATGATTTGCGACTTGAGAGTCTTTGATACAGAATCATAGAGATATCGCTGTAAATCAGAGATTACTAATTTTCACAAAGGTTAAACATGTTATCTAAAGATTTCATATTTGTGTGAAAGTAGTCAGATTTAGCGGTTTTAGGAAAGGATTGTCTGAAGGAAACCCTTCAAAAACTCCTTATATCTCCTTATATTCTTAAGCATCTTTGGAGATTGCCAGAAGAAGTTCTTGAGAGTTTTTGAGGGATTCCTGGACAAAAATTCTTCTTGAAATTTATGAAGTTATCGCTGAAGGAATTTCTGGACACATTCCTGGATTAAGGCCTGGAGAAACTCCTTTACATGCCTCCATAATTCCTAGAAAAAAAAATTAAGAGAAACTAGGGGGAACTCTCCAAAAAAAAAAAAAAAAATAAAGAAAAGTTGTTGCTGTAATTTTTGGAGAAATTCCTGGAGAAATCCATAAAATATTTTCTGAACAAATCTCTTAAATAAATGGCTGCATAAATTGTAGACAAAGAATTCGATGGATTTCTTTAAGAAATCTTTCAATAACTTTCTAATGGATCCCACGAGAATTTTCTAAAGTAGTGCTTGGAAAACCTCCTGGAGATACCTCTGGAGAAGAGTTTCACATACAATTTTTGAAGGTATAAATTCATAAACATCCTTGATTACTTATAGAGATGATGACATTTTCAAAAGAAATCCTGAAAGAATTCATTGAAGAACCACTGAGGAAATTTCTAAGTTAAGTTAATTTTTTGTAGGATACACTGAAGTTTTTTTACGCGTTTTTTTACGCGTTATTTTAAAAAACGTCATTAAAAAAACCGCGTTATTTCAAAATCCGTCGTAAAAAAAAAAAGATTTTTTTTTTCAAAAACACGCGCAAAATAGTCAGGATCACATCTAACATGACTTGACTTTTTTACGCGGTTTTTTTTACGACGGTTTTCGAAATAACGCGATACCATTACCGTCGTAAAAAAAAATCTTCAGTGTACACCGAAAAATGCCATTTTTGGCTCGCGTTTAGTTCAAATGCAACACTGACATGTAAACGGTGGGAGTGACGTTGTTTTGAAAGTTAATGTCACTCCACTGTTCATATTTTCCAGAAATGAGGCGCAGATATTTACCCCGTATGCCCAGGCCCTATTGCCTAGGCTTAAGCGCCTTTACTCGCTCTTTGAAACTAGAAGAAATGCCCTATGCTCTCACTTATACAGGAATACGTACATAGTACAGCAACACAAATAAATTGCAGTGCAAAAAAGGAAGGAACTCACCCAAACATCATCAACCGATCCAATGGATTTGTTGTAGCTATTATGGACCTCATTTTTTTCGAATTTGATTGTCGGAGCAGCCACACCCGAAACAGCTTTCCTAAGTGCTCAATCTACTTGAATGCCACTCAATCTAAAGTTTGGAAGCGTTCAAAAAAGGCAAACCAGTTTTCACTGATAATGATTAACCTGGGCTTGTTAGGGGAATATCTGTAAATAAAAAGAAAATCGCGTTAAGTACTGTTCTTTTGAATTCCACTAAGAATTTGCATCCTTTGACAGATACGTATTTCGACCTCAACTGTAAGGTCGTCTTCAGTGTCTTGTACTCGAGTCGAGTCGAGTCAAGTACAAGACACTGAAGACGACCTTACAGTTGAGGTCGAAATACGTATCTGTCAAAGGATGCAAATTCTTAGTGGAATTCAAAGGAACAGTACTTAACGCAGTTTTCACTGTTTATCCTTCACTTTCAATTTAGTATTCTTCTTCCGATGAAATTTCTGGCTAAAGTAAATCACGAACAGGTTCAATCGACGACACCAGAACTTTTGCTGAAACACAAAGGATGATGACATTTTCAAAAGAAATCCTGAAGGAACTCTTTGAAGAACCACTTAGGAAATTTCTAAATTAAGTTAATTTTTTAAGGATACATGCCAAAGAATAGAAAAAAAAATCTCTGAAAGAATCTCTGAATCTCTGTGAAAAAAAAAACAAACTGAGTTGCATCTTTTGAAGACCTTTTTGGGAGAAATTCCTGGAAAATTCCTATTTTGAATGAATTACTGTAGAAATCCGTGGACATATTTCAAAATGAAACTTATGAGATTTTTTTTTAGAAACTCTGAAGGGGACCCAAATAAAATTCGTGAAGGTATTCCTGAAAGAATCTCCGGAAGAATCCTTGGAAAAATGTTCTAAGAAATACATTAACTGGAATCCATTTTAAAGAGATACCTGGAAGAATTTCATGCTTAAATCATTCTATGCAGTCTTGCGAGAATCTTCTTTTTGCAAAAAAAAAAAAACACAAATTCTGAAGAAAAATCCGAAAGGAATTTCTTACGCAGTTCCTTGGCGTAATCGTGGAGAGTTCTAAAGAAGTACATGTAAAGAAATACATTCTATACCAATTGTCGGTGAAATATTTAGAAGAAACCAATCCACGGAATCATCCTTAATTTGGCCCGATTTTGAAGTGATTTCAGTGGGGGCGTACGAACATATGGAACGCTGAAATTTATAAACCAGCTCTGATTATACCATGACAACACTGCATACATGGCTGTCCCAAAAAAGAAATCGGAGTTCAAAAAGTTAAGGTGCTCAGCCCTAAAATGAAAAATATGTGTATTTGAAGCACTTTTGTTGAACATTTCGATTTTTTCTTAAATGCTGTAGAAGTGATTGCGTGATTTTTGAAAAATTACCTTTTCTATGCATATTCTCAAAAAAAAAATAAATCATGTGTCTGTAATATATTTTTTTTGAATTTTTGCTTACAAAATTGTCCATTTATCATCACAAACAAAAGTTCCAACGTCAATATAAATACAGTATTCCATAAACCAATACCCTTCAGAAATGCCTTAATGTCCATAAAAAAAATCAAGAACTTTGAAATAAATCAGGATTTGGAAAAATATTTCGAAAAAAATATTTTTTTAAGAAATTGCATGAAAATAGTTATTTATGTAACGAGTTGCAAAAAGTTGATTTTTCAGCACGAGTCGTGCATTTATCCAACGAGGCTTGCGAGTTGGATGAATACGAAGAGTGCTGAAAAAATCGAGTTTTGCAACGAGTTCCATACAAAATTTTATGCAATTCAGTATCATAATTTCTATATTTAACTCATTTTGGTATCATAATGACCAATTTTTCCGCATTGGTTCATTTGGCAACTGAAATGAGTTGTATAATGAAAAATAGTTGTATAATGTTCATAATGCAACTCATTTGAGTTGCATTATGAACATTATGCAACTCAAATGGGTTGCATTATGAAAAAAATCATTGCTTAAAAATTTGTATGGAACTCGTTGCAAAACTCGATTTTTTCAGCACTCTCGTATTTATCCTACTCGGCAAGCCTCGTTGGATAAATGTACGACTATTATACAATGATTTTTTTCATAATGCAACCCATTTGAGTTGCATAATGTTCATAATGCAACTCAAATGAGTTGCATTATGAACATTTTACAACTATTTTTCATTATGCAACTCATTTCAGTTGCATAATGAGCCAGTTTGGAAAAATTGGCCATTATGATACCAAAATGAGTTATATAAAATGTAAATTATGATACTAAATTGCACAAAGGGTATTTTTTTAATCTCTCTGGCAGAACCTCTAAACGATTTAAAAAAAATCGAAATGTGCTACAAAAAAGCTTTAAATATGCATATGTTTTATTTTTGGGACAGCCTATTGTATATACAAGCAATTCTGTCATTGGCAGAGGAAGCCCTCTAATACCCATTGTTTTGTTTTGATCCAATTTTCATCCCGGGTAGAGGAAAAGAGCTCGATAATAGCATATTATGATATTGAGATCAAAATGTGATATTGGTTTGATTGATATAAGAGATAAAAGATCTCAAAATAATATCTAAAATTTACTCCTGGAACATCATCATCAGATCATATTTAGATCTTGTAAGATCTAACCAATAGCAGCAAGCTATTCGTTTGATCTGGAAATATCACATTTTGATATTGTTCAGATGTTCCAGGAACATTTTTCAGATATTATTTTCAGATCTTTTATCTCTTATATCAATCAAACCAATATCATGTTTTGATCGCCAGTACTTCACCTCTACTCGGGATTTTACGTCATCTCAAATCAATTTAAACATGTTTTATTTTTAATTCGTGATTTTCTGAATTTTGGTTTTTATTTTTCTATTTTTTTTTTGTACATACCTACAATTTTATATTTTTTCTGCAAGGCTATTTAGAAAACCGAATTTTTCGGAAAACATTTGGATATGTTATGATTATTGTTGATTTTTTTTATTTTTTTCATACAAAGAAATGCATAAATACAACAAATTTTTTTTGGGAAATTCTTTCAGAAATTTGTCCTGATATTTCTTCTAAACTATATGCAACTCCTAAAATTCCTCTACAAACTTCTTTAACCTTCCGTAACTCGCTTGACTGGCCACTACCGCCAGTACCACGATAATGCTGAATACGAAAAACGAGATTTTTTCAACGTGTTGTACAAAATACAACAGTGCGATAGCTCGAGGGCTAGATTTATTCGCAAAAGAAAAGATTTATTCGCAAAAATTTTCTTCAGATATTCCTCTAAATCCTGCGGTGATTCCTCAGAATACCTTCCATGGAATTTTTAAGAAATTTCGCTACGAACGCCTTCGCCGTGTTTTCTTGAAAGTCTTCTAAAGAACTTTTATTGATTTCGTTGGAATTTCCTCTTAAGTCTCCTCTTTCCAGGAATTAATCCAGGAACTTCTCCAAATTCTCAAAAAATATTCATGAAGAAAAAATTTTAACACTCTTTGAGAAATTCTTACAAACCTTCCCTGGATTACTTCCGATATTGCACCATGAATTCCAAAAGAAAATTTTCCAGAAATATCTTTTTCGAAGTCGTCCACGCATTTTTTGTTAAAAATTTCCTCTATAATTTTCTTCGGCTTTCTCTCCAATTTCTCCAAAAAAATCCTCTAGAAAAGTTTCCGTTGGCTTTCCTTAAAAAAACCTCTACAGATTTTACAGGGAATACGGGATTTTTTTACAGGAAATCATGCACAGATTTCTTCAGAAATATTTCCAGCGATTTTTCAAGAAAATCAAAGGTTCACGCAGAAAATTCTCCAAGAATTTCTTGAGATAAAAATTTCAACACCCTTTCAGAAATTCTTGCAAAAATTGCTTCAAAATTTTTTTCCAGGATTTTTATTAGAAATTTTCCTGGATATTCCTTCAAAAGTTCCATATGAGATTTCTCCATAAATTTGTCCGAAGATTCCAAGTCCAAGTCCCAGGAGTTCTTCCAGGAATTTCTTCCAAAACTCATGAATTCTTTCAGAAATTACTCCAGGAATTCAGTGTTGAAATTTATCAAGGTTTGTTGCAGAAACTTTTCCGAGGATTTTGTTCCAGAAAATTTTCCAGATATTCTTAAAACATAAAATAATTTCTCCAGGGATTCCTTCAGATATTTCCTGATGAATTTTCCAAAAAAAAAAAATCTTCAAGTATTCTTTTAGGTAGATTTTCATGGGTTACTTTTTAAACTTCGCCACGAATTACTTTAGAAATTATTCAAGGTATTCATTTCCCTCTAGTAAGATGGTGGGGTCAATATGACAGACACGCTGAACGTGCACTACACCATCGTGGTTGCAAACAATCAAACATCCTAGGAGAATTAAAAAAATATTATGAAACTTTTTCGTGGATTTCATCCATAAAATCCTGGTTTTCTGGAATTCCTACAGGAGTTCATACAGCCACTCTTCCAGAATTTTCTCCAGATATTTCTCCATGTATTACCCCAGAAATTCATCCGGCATTTTCTCTAAAGATAACTCCAAATGATTCCTTTACAGATTCTTTAAGAACTTTATTGCAAAATATTCCATCGGAATATCTACGGAAATTGCTTTAGAAATATTTCGAAAGTTTTTTAAGGATCTTGCAGAGGCTTATCTATGCGTTCCTCTTTGTATTCTTACAGGTTTTCTTTTATTTGTCCGCAATTTTCTCCAGGAATAATTCCAGAATATTCCTCAAGTATTTTATGATTTGGGAATTTTCTCATAAATTCCTCATTTTTTTTTCTAGAAACTCCACCACGAGATTCCCAAAAGGTTTCCCCAGGTATTTTTCCAGGAAGTTCTTAAGAAATACCTCACAGGATTCATTCAAGAATTTCTCTGGGATTTCTTTGGATGTCCTTCCAGAGTTTTAATTAAAAGTACTTCTTAAGATTTCTACAGGGATTCCACGGAGGTCTCTTCAGAAATTCGGTCAGGGTTTCCATCAGAAAGTCCTGCTGGGATCTGAAACTACTTTGAGAAAGTATTTTCATCTCCAGAGATTTCTACAAAACTTTAGGTGTTTCTTCTGTAATTTCAGCGAAGGATTTCCTAAAAAGTTCTTTAATGGAGTTTTCCGGAAATTCTTCAAAACATTTCTTCACAAATCCTGCCAGAAATAGCTTTGGTAATTCATCCCAGGGTTTCGACAAACTCCTTGACTAATTCCTGCAGGAATACCTACAAGGATTTTTTTAGAAATTGCTACTGTGGTTCCATCAGTAACATCTCCTAGGATGCCGTCAGAGATACCTGCAGTTTTTTTTTTTTCGATATTCCTCTTGGGTTTTTTTTTAGTTTTTTTTCCAGAAATTTCACAAGAATTTTTCATTCATCATTGTTATCCATTCATTCGCACGAAATCTGTGGAGATTTTCATTGGAAATCTGTTCAGGATTTCCTTTGTGGACCAATTTGTTTAGTTTCGTTTAAAAATACTTATCTGTACTTTTTCTCAATAAATGTTATCTAGTCTCACGACTTGTTCCTCAGAAAAAAAATACCATCATCGCATTTTTCCTCTCAATTCCCCCAACTGGCGCTGGTGCTATCAACAAATCACTTCTCGGTAGTAGTTTTTTATCGTCATCGTCGTCTGGGAGTACCGTCTTCGTCTTCGTCGTCGTCAGATTTGCACTTCAGAGAATCAATTTCACAGATCTCTAAGCAAGGCCCGTCACCGCCACTACCACCACACCATGGGGTATAGGGGGAACCACACTAACTGACTAACTGCGACGACAAACGGACGTGTGCACCCATCGCATCCACCTCCTCGGATCCCCGCGTTCCCCAAATAAGAGTGCAATTGTCGTCGTCGCTCGAATTCTCCGGGACCAACCGAACGGAAGACGACGCAGAACCTCAATTAGGTAAATGATATGCGATGACTTACTTATTATTTAGGTACGACGACGGCCGCGCACACACGCGGTGGGTTCGTTTTGCTAGCAATTGGTTTTGGCTTCTTGGTTCGGTCGCTGGTTATGCAGATGGATGCCGTTGGGCTTGGCTTACCTGGAAACAGAAGAAGAAACAACAATTTGACGTTAGAAGACGGTTTCCCGGAATGTTACTTATGGGTTAGTTCGACAGTTATGGGTCTGACTGCCGAAGTAACATTTATTAGCCAAATAGACTAGAAGAGGTTCTTAAAACCATCGTAAAACCAGAATAAAAGATATTAAGTTTTATAACGGTTCTTACAATCTCTTCAAGACTAATTGGTCATTAAAATGTTATTTGAGAGAATGGGCGTAACAGAAAAAGACGTAAAACGAGATTTCAGTGTACTTATTTCAAAGAATCTTACAATCTCACTTGTTATCAATTCACCCGACTGACGACCTTCAGGAAATTTACTCAAGCCTTCGCTGAATTTCCCGTTTTGGTCCCCTTCGACGAAAGCTCCCGGCAAGGTAAGTCTTCGAAAGTAGATTGATATCGTACACGCGCGAAGGTTATTTTGGGGAATTCGTGGAATGTGTTGTACCGTAATTGGCTTCCATGCGGACTTGGGAAAGTTTCTTCAAGGAACCTAGGTCTCGCCACACAGTCCCAATATGATGGAACGAAGAACGGAGATCAATCCATCGGGTTTCCTTCGGTCCTTACCCGCTGCTGCTTGTTTTGCATCCCTCAACCCAGCACACACAATACAATCGACACACAATCGAGAGTCGCCTTTCCACCGCCGCACCGTCGTCCTCTCATCGCATCATCGTATCGGTCGGTCGGCTTCTTTATCCCCGATCCCAAAACAGAAATCCCATTCTGCGTCGGTTCGTCGGTTTTTCTCCAGGGACTTGTGGGAATGTACCATTTCTCGAACTCTCATCCATCCCCAGCAGCAGCAGCAGTCAGCAGCCAGCATCCAGCAACCCTCGCCCTTTTCCCTTTCTCCCTTGACTCACTCATCTGAACGTCTTCTCTAGCCTGCGATGTCAGATTCCTTTTCGTATTGCAGCAATGCCGTCGTCGTCATCGGTAGTCAGTGAAGATGAGAGTAGAGGAGAAAAAAAAGTTAGCTATCACCAATACCCGCCACCGCCCCTTATTCTACGGACGACGACGGAACATGGCCTTTTGTCAGAACAACTCCCTCAATCTCGCCACCGAAAATAGCAGAGAAGCCTCTGCGCCTTCGTCTCGCATAATCCGTTTTTCTGTGAGCAACGGTGGCCAGCATCGAGTTGTGTGGAGTGGTAAGGGCCCCTGCTTTTCCTGCCGAATGTTAGCTGCTGTTGACGTCGTTCTTCCTAGGGTAGGCACCGTAACTTGTTCTGTCAGCGCCTTACTGATACTGTGTAACGAAAGTTTCGTTTGGGAAGATTATGCACTGAGTTGAAGGACATAATGAGATCAGAAAAATAACATCGACCGAATGTTTCCCGTCAGGTAATTCTTCAAATCCGTAAGGAATCCCAACAAATTTCCATAAAGATTCCTTCCATGTTTTCGTCAGGTATCTTTCTTGATTTTCATTAGAAAATTTTAAAAATCAAGAAGAAATCTGTCAAGGACGTCGTCAAGAACCTTTCAAGATTATTTTTTCATTTATTTATTTATTTATTTATTTATTTATTTATTTATTTATTTATTTATTTATTTATTTATTTATTTATTTATTTATTTATTTATTTATTTATTTATTTATTTATTTATTTATTTATTCATTTATTTATTTATTTATTTATTTATTTATTTATTTATTTATTTATTTATTTATTTATTTATTTATTTATTTATTTATTTATTTATTTATTTATTTATTTATTTATTTATTTATTTATTTATTTATTTATTTATTTATTTATTTATTTATTTATTTATTTATTTATTTATTTATTTATTTATTTATTTATTTATTTATTTATTTATTTATTTATTTATTTATTTATTTATTTATTTATTTATTTATTTATTTATTTATTTATTTATTTATTTATTTATTTATTTATTTATTTATTTATTTATTTATTTATTTATTTATTTATTTATTTATTTATTTATTTATTTATTTATTTATTTATTTATTTATTTACTTATTTATTTATTTATTTATTTATTTATTTATTTATTTATTTATTTATTTATTTATTTATTTATTTATTTATTTATTTATTTATTTATTTATTTATTTATTTATTTATTTATTTATTTATTTATTTATTTATTTATTTATTTATTTATTTATTTATTTATTTATTTATTTATTTATTTATTTATTTATTTATTTATTTATTTCTTTATTTATTTATTTATTTATTTATTTATTTATTTATTTATTTATTTATTTATTTATTCATTTATTTATTTATTTATTTATTTATTTATTTATTTATTTATTTATTTATTATGCACAACTCCTTCCAATTTCCCTTTAGGATTTTCAGATTCCCGTCTGGAATCTCTTCAAATTGTCTGCAGGAGTCTCCAGATTATCAAAAACCTCAAAAATCTCGCCAAGATCCTCTCGGAGTTCCCTTTTGATATTTCCCCAGACACCCGATTCAATTGGGGTTCTCTCAAATTCCGGTTAGGAATCTCTCCAGATTCTCGTTAGATATATTGGAAGTACATATATATAATTCCCGTCAGAAACCTTTCCAAATTTCTGCTTGAAGCAACTTAAGGTTATCTTCAGGAATCTCTACCAATTATTATTCATAATAATTTATCCAGATTCCTGACAGCAATATTTCCAGATTCCCAACTAGAATCTCTTCAGAATACATTTAGAAATATCTTCGTAGTAATCTTCCCAGATGATAGTCAGGAATCTGTTAATGCCCCGATATTTATCCAAAATTACTTCAAATTTTCATCATGAATCTTTCCAGATTTCTACCAAAAATCTATCCGGATAATTGCACCAAAAAGCTCTTATCAGGTGTATCTGATTTCAAAATTATCGTAAGATATATCTCCAGATTCATATGCAAAACCATTCTGGATTACTGTAAGAAATTTCTACAGATTTCATATAAAACTTCAAGATCCCTGCCGGAAATCTTTTTATATTCTTCGCAGAAATATCTAAAAATTCCCAACAGAAACATTTTCTGAATTGCGTCAGATTTCTCTTCAGAGTTTTGCCAGATATTTTCTTTGTCATCACCTTTAGACACCCGTCCAGAAGATTATTATTATCCCTCTAATACCATTTCGTTTTTTTTTATTTTGGCCTCAATATATTTTTTTGTCATCTTAAATCAATTTAAACATCTTTTGGAAGGTGATTCTAATTCCCGATTTGGTGAATTTTGTTTTTAAATTTTTCAAATTTTTATTTTTGAGCATCCCTTATTTTCTATATTTTTTCCTGGAAGCGAAAACGAAAACATTTTAGAATTTTTTGAGACATTTGTTGAAACATTTTTATTTATTTTAAATTTGTTTTTCCATGGAAAAAAATATTTAACTTACAATTTTACAAAAGACAAAATGGACATTTGAAAAGTGACCGAAACTTCTATTTTCAATTATTATTTTTATATAAAAAATGTAAATTCACTTTAGGTTATGCATAATCGGCATAATTATTAGAAAATGTTGATTGCCCAGGAAAGGGGAAAATACAATAATACTCAAACTACCTCGTCTTAAGGCGGGATAGGGTATTAGAGGACCAAATGTTCGTCAAGAATCTCTTCCGAATTCTCGCAAAAGAATTCTTACGTTTTTGAAAAAAATCTTTTACCAAGATCAAAAGATTCTTAAGAAATTTTACAAACTTTCATGAGGAATTTCTACAAATTGTTTCAAAAATCTGCCTGGATGCTCTGAAGGATTCATGACAAATTCATGACAGGAAAAACTGGAACAACCTGTCAGCAATCTCTCACGATTCTTTCAAGACGTTCTTTAAAACATATGTAGGAAAGTGCTTAAGATAATTATCGGTACCCTTTCCACATTCTCGCCTAAACATTCTTCAAATTTTTATTAAAATATTCTCCAATTCCCAATCTTCAGGGATATCCTCAGATGCCTGTAAGGAATCTCTTAGGGTTACTGATAATAATTTCTTAAATGTCATGTCAGAAACATCTGTGAAGAATCCCTTCTAATAGTCATTGAGAATGTTTCCAGTTTCTCTTCAGGAACTCTGAAGGCCACTACAATTTGTGGTTAGGAATCTTTCCAGATTGTCTTTTTTTCCCATCCAGATTTCTGTCAGGAATCTTTCTACTGAAATCTTTTCAGATTGCTTTTATAAATCTCTCCAAACTCCCGTCATGGTTTCCTCTTCAGGTTTTGGTTTGGAATCTCTAAGATTTTCCGACTGAAATATTACTAGATTACACTAGCTCACAGCATTATTGGACTCCATATGCTGATGATCATTTTTAGTGTACCCTAAGTTTAGAAACGCGAAGGAAGAATCGATTTTTGTTCTATTTCTCATATTTTCTTTAAATCTTTCGCTGATTTTTTTTTGGGATCGTCCCATACACTTCAATATCTCAACTTTCACCAATCTGACGCGAAAGTTTTGCTCAGTGAGATGGTCAAAACTTATTTAGATTCAGCTTTCTATTTATGCAAAAAGATTGAAAATTGGTTGACATAAACGCAAGATATTTAAATTTTAGTAAATTCACATTTTTAAAAACTGTCGTGCTGGATTTTCAGGAAAATCTCAAAAACTGGTCTTCTTAAAACAATTTGAAGTTCATTAATTAGGCATAAAAAAATTGATCCTTTTATTGTGAGGAATTTCTTCAGTTTACGGTACCGATAAGAGAATCTCATCAAGTCAAGACACCTATAGAGATTTTGTGGAAAATCGCTTTACATTTGTCACGTATTTTTTTCCAGAATTCCTTAAAAAATTTCATCAAAAAATTGCAATAGTTTCTACAAATTTTAATCAGGTAACACACATGATTATTTATAAAAATATTTTTTAAATTAAACCCATTTTTAAAAAAGTGCTTGACAGAGATCTTCAGACTCCTTTACAAGATTTTGTCAGGAAATTCTCAAGATTACTATCAGTTATTTGGCAAGATTCCTGTCTAGAAATTGCTTCGATCTCCACCAAGATTTTTTTCTGATTTTTTTGAGAAATCTTCCAATGATTCTTTCAGGAATATTTTTCAGAGATGCCTAAGAATAATTCACCAGCGATTCGCCAACAAATATCTCCAAACATCCCTTTGGAAATTCTTCTAGAGACTTCTTTAAAATTTCTCCAAAAAATCCTCCATAAATTAACCGATACATTTCTGTAAAGAAACTTCATTAGATTCTCTCTAAAACTGCTTCATCGATAAGGCCAATTGCATTAAATGCGTCACGCAAAAGTTGACCATTTCCAACTCTCCGTCCATATGGCAAACTTTTTGTATGGGACTTCTGAAATTTGTGTATGGGTCGTCACATTTTGCAGATGTTTACTCCCTTCCAGAGCGGAACGTAATTTGAAGACGTTTCTCTTTTCGAAATATCTTCAGGAATTCCTTCACAAAGTAATCCAAGGATTCCTCCATCGGTTGCTTCAACAAATCATTCAGGGACTCCATAATCAGTTCTCCATGATACCAAGCTGGTATTCTTCCAGAGATTCCTGCAGAAATTCTGAGAATTTCTCTCAAAGCTACCTTTAGTAGTTTCTCTAAAAATCTTTTCGAGAAACAACTGCAGGAATTCCTTTGGAAATTTCGCTAAAGATTTTCCTATTATACTTTACAGAGCTTTAAGTGTTTCTCTAGACATTCGTTCAGGATTTTCTTAAAAAAAACTTTTACGACTTTCTCCGGGTATTTTTTTTTGAAAATTATTGAATTCCAATTATCGATTAATCCAGTAATTACGCCATTTTTTTTTTAAATTCTAAAGAAATTCCTGGGGTTCCTACAGAGGTTCCTTCCGGAATTCTTTCAGATGTTCCTTCACGAATTTTACAAAACGTCAGGAAAATTCATGAAATAACACAAACAATACTGGAGAAAATATTCAGTAATAACCTGTAGAACTATCAAAAGGAATTCCTAAAGATACTTCTGTAGATTCCAAGAAATTCTTTTGCAAATTTCCATAAAAGAGTCCTGAACATAATACCCTGATTTTTTCTGAAGTAATCTTTGAGAAATACTTGGAGGAACTCCTGGAAGAATTTAATGAGAAACTTTTGGAGGAATTCAAGGAAAAAAATCTTGGAGAAGTTTTTGAAAAAATCTCTGAATGGATTTTGAAGAGCCACTTTTTGAGGAGAAATTTCTGGAGGAAGTTTCTACAAAAAATCCAAGCCAAAACTGGAGTTCTTCCATTTCTTTAGGAATTATTGTTTAATATTTTGAAGCAACCCCTGGAAGAACTGCTGGAGATACTTCTGGAGGAATCCTTAAGGCGAAATTGGAAGCATTTCCACATTTTTGGAACAATATTTTCAAAATCGGTTTTTATTCATGTAAAGGAAGGATTGAGGTATCATCAGATATTCTTTCGCTGGAGGAAAATGTTTTCATTTTTACATAAACCATTTTATTAGAAACTTTATTCAAAAATGTTTTTTGCAAAACGGAAAAACAGGTTCCACCAGAAAAAATTCAGATGATACCTTGATGCTTGATCGATTTTCATACACATGTAGGGTATGAAAAATCGACTTTGGAATTATTGCCCCATTATTTAATTAAAAAAATAAAAATAAAAAACCAAAATAAAAAATAGAAATGCATCTAGTTTAACCTTCAAAGCATTGTATGAAAGTATAAATGGACAAAAATCTCTGAAAATCTGTCCTAATTAATCACTTGAGGAATTTTTGGAAGAAACCCAGCAGAAATTTGAAACAAATCTGGAAGAGTTCTTGAATGAATCACTTCCATATTTTTCTAAAGAAATTGAATTTTTCAAAAAAAAAAAAAAATTCTAAATGAATGCCTGGAAATCTGGAGTTTGCCCTACAGTAATTGCATTTCTTAAGTTATTCCTGGAGAAACGTCAAGAGATACGTCCAAAAGTAAGATTTCCGAAAGAATCTCTGAAGGGATTCCTAAAGCGTCCCAGGAAAAATATCTGAAAGAGTCCCCAAAAAAAAGTCTCAATGAATCAACGTTTGTGGTGCAATCCCTGGAGGAATATTTGAGAAACTTTTGAGAAACCCCCTGGAAGAACTTCCAGAGAAAGTTCCTGAGAACTTTTCAGAAAAAAATTCTGAAGTAATGTCTGGGAGAAAATCCGGAGAAACACAAAACTGGAAAACTGGGTGAAAACAGGAGAAACACAAGGAGGCATACCTTGAAGAGTTTCTGGAAAAAAATGTACAGAAATTCCTGAAAAATCTAAAAAAACAATCCTGAAGGAAATTCCAAAGAAATGCCCGGAAATTTCGTTGGAGTAATTCTTGCTGAAATCATGAAAAGGGTTCCTACAATAATTCTAGAATTTCAGAAGCAATCTCCTAGCTACTCAATTTTTATTAAACAATCATGAATTTTGAACTACCAGGCAATAGCAGCATATGATGTTTTCCGGTACCGAAACAGTCGGATTATTGATCATAACACATGCTGGTCTTTGAATTGATATTTCACTTAATTCCTAGGGAACACTTAGCTGAGAACGTTACGCCAAGACGAAGAATGAAAATAATAATCTGTCAGAAATCTCTCCCAATTGTCCACAGAAATCTTCCAGGTAATCTTTCATGAACTTATACAGATTTCTGTCAGGATTTTTTCAAAAAGAATCTCTCTAATTTATCATAATGAATCTATCCAAAATGCTGTCATAACTTCCTGTTCCGATTTATGATCGAAATCTCTAGTGATTTCCGTCAAGAATCTCTTCAGTTTCAGTTCAAAGTAAAAGTCTCTCCCATTTTTTCAATCAAGTTTATTTATTTATTCGTCGTCAATCATACGTAGACCATTTGTTACAACTATGTTTTCTTAAACTAACATTGTATATTTAGAAACGAATTACATTCAATCACTTTAGATTTCTTTCGGGAATCTGCATATTTTTAGGGATTCTCATCAGAATATTGCTATAATCTTTCCAAATCGTCGTGAGGAATTTCTTAAAATTTACGTCACGAATATCTCCAAGTTTTCATATGATTTTTTATAATTCCCTTCAGGATTCTAACCAAAATCCATCAGAAAATTATTCAATTTTTATAATCAGACTCTTGTCAGCAATCCTTTAAAATTAACTTCAGGAGTGCCTTGAACTACACATGAAAATCTCCTCTGATTTCTTCTTAGAATATTTTTTTAAAATTGCTATACTTTTTTCCAAAAATTCTTGAAAATTTCTTATAAATCCTTGAAATAGATTTTCTATTAGTTTACGTTACGTCATATGTTACGTAAAATACAATAATTTTACATGAGGATTCAGGTTGATTTCAATTGATAAGGACTCTCTTTGATTCGTTCAACATTTTTTAATATTTGTGCTTTTCAAGATAAATACTTTAGGAGGCCCGTCATTGAACTGTGATGAAAACAAAAAAAAATCAATCTTTCAATTCCGTTCGGTAGCTATATGTCATTTTTCTGTGTTTGCTTCTGCTCATATGCCATGCGTTCGATTTCATTGCTCGATTCGATGATGATTTCCCCGACAATGGATGATGGTAGGAGCCCAGTCACAATCAATGTTGCCACCGAAGTGGGAAATATGTTGCCCGGAATGTATGCTGCGTTCTCTCTGTGTGATGTATGGTTTCGCATCAACATAAACAACACTGTGCAGGCAGAGAACCAAACGACACATTGCTCAATGCTCACCAATGAACCAACCATAGCCTAATTGATTAATTAATCATTTATTCTACATTAGACATTAGCTTTCATTAATTGATTATTTTGCATCATCATGAGCAAGACTCAAGTTAGGATGGTGACTACCTACATACGGTACATTTAAATTATTGCATCATCATATGTGACATGCGCGAAAGCGAAATAAACAAATCATACGCGGTAGTTGGTCAGCGGGTGACCTAGTTTGCTTCAGCAGGTCTCTACCTGTTCTAGTTGGCATACGGTAAGCCAAAAAGAATGCATAACTACCGGAGTATAACATAATAAAACATGTGACTCATATAAGGAAGCATTCTAGCCGCTTCCAATTAGATACTAAGTAAGAGACGCGAGCTTTCTCTCTCGCGCTTTTCGAAGTACTAGAATGTTGGTACTTTAGTAAAGAGAGCGAGAGCGGAGAATGTGACGCTAGGCGCTTAAGTTAAGTTAAGTGGGGGGAGAAAAAAATAACCAAAAAATTGTAATTATATATAAGGTTTAAAAGTTGAATAAAAAGAGGAGTTGTAGTTTTAACAGGGAAGGTTTTAGTCGTCTTCTTAGTCGGATGACAAATTCGCCTTGACCACTCGGGACAACACGTGCATGTGGTGACAGCGGTGGGATGACAGCGGAAAAGCGCTAAACAAGTGCAGGCACGCCGTTTGTGATTGGAAAGTGAAAAAGAATAAAAACCTATTGAAGTATCTAAGACCCAGCTGGTTACTACAGAAGAAATCGTGTAAGTGTTGCGCAGAAAACTATTAGGCGAAGCGCGAAGAAAATAGTGCAAGTACGCCGTTAACTGATATGGTGAAACTTGTTAAGTGAAAAAGTGAAAAAAAGAGGCCGTACTACTTACTACAAAAAAAACTATTAGGTACCAGAATAAAGAAACGGTGCGAATCTTTTAGTTGAGTGGAAGAAAACGTGGCAACCGGCAAAATGGAAAATATTACAACAGCTGCAATACTGTAAGTACAAACCTTTTTCTCTCTCTTCTTTTTACATGGGATTTTAATAAATTATGCAGTTAGCATGATTTAAAATGAAAAACATTTTTTATATCAATTATGTGGTGAAAATTAGTGAAGTGTGGTGAATATGTTAAACAATATAAGCGTTATAGCTGTGCCACCGGAAGTCTAAATTTAGGTGTTTTTTAGAACAAATTTAATACATGTCTAAACTTATTTTATTCGCCATCGTCAATTGTCATTCAGTAAATGTCTGAACGAAATAAAAGTCCGAATGATTCAACACATCAATCCAATTACTCGGAATTGCAATATCTTAAAGATTTGATAGAGCGAGAGTTTCTGAACATAAATAAAAGTAAATATAGAGCCAGATCATTGGCAGGGATCAACCTTAAAAAAGAATTACTACAAGATTCTTTAGAAAGGTTTGAAACAATATTAAAACATTATGAATCCATTATAACTGTTAACGAATGGAATACACTAACTGATGTATTCGATATACTTAAATCCAAAGTACATAATTCAATTCAAATATTAAATCAAACCGATATTCTTCAAACCCAAAAACGGCGTAGTTCTGAAACCAGTATCTACACAAATATTGTTATACCCCGAAACTTCTTTGATACCGAAGAAAATTCGGAAGAAATAAATTCATCATTTACCAATAAAGAAAATCAAATATTATCCTCCACCTTAAGGAGAAATTCGGGCGAAGAGCCGGAAGACATTTCATCAGACACAGTGAATAAACCAAATTTCAAAGAACAAATCGAAAACTTTAAACAAGATTGTTTAGAACATAGTTTCCATTTTCAACGAAGACTCTCTATGCTTAAAAGCAATCAAGTAAAATTCTATTACGAAAAGACTCTTGGCAATTTGTTATAATCCTGTATTTATAATATACGTTTAAAAAGAGTATATTAAATTGATATGTTATAAAAAAAAAAAAAACATAACTCTATGTTAAAAAAAAAAAGTACAATTTTTCACAAAAGATCATCATGAAAAGTCACTAAAACAGGGCCTTCATCTTCTCACACAAAAACTTTGTTTCAAAAAAAAAAAAAAATCAAAATAACACTTGGTTCCATTCAATTTGGCAATGTGCAATGTAAAGTTCTCAATGTAACAATGTATGTTCTCAAATAAAAAAAAAAACAACATTGCTTACCTTATTTTATTCCTCTATGCAGGACTGCAAGTGATTAAATTCCTACATTAAAAGCATCAACCTAAAACAAACAATCAATTATAATTCAAATAAATTTTATGTATGGAATGATACTTCTCTTTACGTGGGTGGCTACTCCACCACGTCGCATATCATTTACACACTACTAACACTAGATGGTACTGCCGGACAGAAAGCACAGCACACATCATTTTGCTGAAAGGGCAGTTTGGACGCCGCTCGCTCGCGATTGAAAGTTATCGGAACGGTGGAGAGAAGGCAATAAAATTAAAGCAGGGTTTCAAAATGTGCGAATAATGACAATTCTACACAATACAAAATGTATAGCTGAATATGTTTTTTTGTAGTCAATAGTTTCTGACCAACAGTTATTTCATTTGACTTTTTTGTTGTACCGTAAAACGGGTAACTTTGATAGTTTTTCAGCGAATTTCCTCATTATTTTTCCATGAAACCGAATTTTTCTCAGTTCAATTTTTTTTTTTTTTTTAAAACAAGTAATGGGGTGATAGTGCCCTGAAAAACACATCGAATCTAAAATATTAGTCACAGATTGAAATCTTAGGAGTATGAACATGATGGAAGAAGCAGTGTGGAACATATCAGATTGAATTTTAATATCGAAACATGGATTTTTACAAAATTCTACATGTAAAACTGAGACTTTGGAGTACTGAGTGGAAAACACAGTTAATTTAGCTATCAAAAATCATTATTTTTGCGAGAATATAGTTTTCTTTACGGTACTGATAATTTGAAAATTAAAATGGCAGCGTTTTCACAAATAACAGCCCTCCAATGTATTCCACAATTTGATGGGAATCCATATGAATTGGAAGTTTTTATTAGACAAATTGAGCTGTTTGCATAACAATTGGAAGGAGAAGATCATACTCCGCTTCTGAATGTGGTTTATTTGAAACTTACAGGTAAAGCGCTAAAGTTGATTTCGAAAATTGAGGCAAATACTTGGCCCGAAGTTAAACGCAATCTAGAGGATGAGTTTAAATTCGAAAAGAGTGCCGCTACTCTTATGAAGGAAATTGAAACATTACTACAAAGGGAAAATGAATCGTTCGATGATTACAGAATCAGAGTAGAAGATTTACACAAGGGGGTAGCTAACCAGGGAAGATATGCGACGAATTCGTTACGCAAACATTTCTTGGGAGGATTACGCGATCGAAGTTTAGCTCATGCTGGGAAATCGCAAAGAGAAAAAACACTTCCTGAATTACTAACTTGGATAAAAAAAGAGATCGATGAGGGAAATGAAATCGATGAAATCTTTGCAAGAGTAACAACCTTAGACTTGTTAGAAACGAAGAAAAATAACAAAATCAATTACAACCAAAACAATAAATTTCTACCAGCACAAAACCTCAGCTTGCGAAATAACTGGTATTCCAATGGCTATGTTGAAAGTCAGCATAATAAGATAACATACTCAAAAAACGTGATTCCAGGGGGTTCGTACATGTTGTGCGAACACCCCGCACAAATAATTACAGAGAGCGCAACCAAATTAAGGATATCAATGAAAAACAGAATTTATCTCGGAATGCAAATTTTGAGAAAAATAATTTTCAAGAACTACCGGAAAGCATTGTAAATGGAATTAAAAATTGTATGCCGGCCCATGAAAGATTGTACATCGAACATTCAGGCAACAATTTATTTTTACTAAATATTGCATCTGTTGCAAAGCCGAAAACAGTGATAAAATATTTACTTGATTCTGGGTCATGCTTCAACTTATTAAGGTGGGATACTGCTATTAGAATCGGAGTAGAACACATCAACTATAATGATAAGGAGATACTTCGGGGATTTGCTAATTCCCAAACACGATCGATTGGATCAACGTTAGTTAAACTTAAAATAGGAAACTCTCATTATAATATTAAGTTTTACATTATTAAGAACTTATGTGTTCCAGGCATTATCGGAGCTGATTTTCTGAAGCAAAACACATTGTATGTTGGACCACGGTTCAAATATATTGCTTTAAGAAAAACTGAAGAATGTACAAAATTATTAAATATGAATGAAAACTCCCCTCATACTATGAATACATATAATATCAATAAACGTTTAATTAAGTCAGAAAAAGATTGTCAAACCGAATCAGTTAAATCCAGCAATGATTCTCAATATGCTGTAAGCCAACAACATGGGAAATTAGATTTAGCACACAGGGTGCATGAAAACAATTATAATAACCGTACAAAAATGGTTACAGAAAATAGATTTAATTCTTTCAAGGAGGAATCTCAACAAAGCATAAGAAATGCGACAAATATTGTTAAAGATACCACAATGGGAAATGCGAAACAATTGCCACATAACAAATGCAACATTGAAGACAAAAGAGATAATGCAAACAACATTAATATGATACATGATCAGAGAAGAAATTTAATCGATAAAAATTTCAATTCCTCAACTGCAAATTGGGAACCAAATGCAGAAGGACAAATTTCAGATAATAATGTTAACGAATACTTCGTAGAAACCACGTCGGATATTGATAAAGTTTTTTTTGAGGATCTGGACTCAGACCAAGATCTCAACTTATTAGATAACAAAGGACAACAACAAATAGAAGGTAAAAACCGTCTCACAAAATTAGTGGAAACGATTAATTTAACTCATTTAAACAGGGCTAATTTTAACGCAATGGAAGAAATTATGACAAATTACAGTGATGTCTTTTATCTGAAAGGAGATCAACTAACGATTACAAATGCAGCATATAATTTTTGATTAATAAGTAACTTAAAGAATTTAAATGTATGTTTTAAATTAATAAAAACATTAAAAAGATTGCGCAAAAGCAATGAAATATAAAACTTATATTTTTTCACAAATCTCAATTATAATCAAGCAGAGACTTTCAAAATAAGACCGAGCAACGGTAATGGGAATAGTAATATACAAATGGGAAGCATACTATATTTTTTGGGAACTATAATTTCTTTGGGAAGATCCAATTACAAAATGTGGGATAAACAGACTTGAGGGGATAAAGCCAACACAAGAGATAAATTGAAAATAAAATCTGTACAATCAATGAAATTCTAATATTTAAATGCTGGACATACGTGGAAAAATGTGAACTACGGAAGTTCATTATCTAGGACATAATGATCCTTCATATTTTTGTTATAAACAAATACATTATATATTGAAAGTTAACGACATGACTTAAAAGATTATGTGATGAATAATTTTTAAAACAAATTATTGAATATCTGAGAAAACAATGAAACATGGGCCCATATACAAATTCATATGCATATTCAAAACAACAGACACAACACACTACAAAACAATGACAATAAAATGTTTGAGTGCGGATTAGTGTTGGTAAACTCATGAAAAACTAACTTACGAAGAAATATCACTCACACTCAATGAATACATAGAAATTTCATGTAGAACCACGCAAAATATTAAAAAAAAACAACAACGAAAATTGAATGAATAAATAAAAGTAAATACAAATTATTATATTATTTTTATAACAATCTTTTGAGTCTTGCCAACACTAGTGCTGAAGAGAGTATGATTGGACAAGGGGATCGCGACCCCGGAATGTATTTGTATGTATGCGAAAGAATGAATAACTCACTGACAATACACACACGACAAACTCAACAAATGAATTAGCTTTTAAATATAGAGGAAAAAAGATAAACAATAATAATTTTCAAGAACGATATTTATCTATGCAGTTCACCAATGAAATTCAAACTTGTAAGACCGATAAGGGAAGTTGGGGGAAATCGGCAGCAAAATTCAAAAACAAATACAAAATGGCATGTAAGCCCGGTGCGAAAAGGGGATACTGGCAATAACCATAATAAGAAAATAAATGGGGTAATTCAAGCATAATACACTATGTCAATTAAAAAATACGCAGATTATTTTAATACTGTCAAAATAATAATAATAATTATAATTAAACGTTTTGAAAAACGAGTGAAAATTTGTACTGTATTCCTTAATGGAAAATTTGAAACATAAATAATGTATTAAATACAAGATCTAAGTCTCATTACAGGATTAAATCATAGTCGGAGAAATGAGAAGCTACAGCATGGAAAGACGTTGGAGGACAGAAAATGATGAAAGCAAGAAATTGTCTTACAGGATATCCTACACCACCCATGAAAAAGCTGTGGAAAAGGGGGAGTATCCATCCAGATAAGCCCGATAAAACCGAAAAAGTGTAAGTATAATTCTAACGGAAAAGATTCATTTCTATTTTGGACGAGAAATGTTACATTCCATTGGAATTTCATTTTTGGAAATCGTGAATACTACTCAAAATTTGAATCAAAATTCCTTTACAAATGTACATTTTGTACAGATTTGAAACTCAAACATTAATTTCAACGCATTTCAAAATAGTGAAAAAACAATCAATAATGGTCAATATCCCAACTAGAATGATTAAAAATTTAAGAGACAAATAGACACATAAAGAGTCAATAAGGGTCATAAGGGACCACATTAACCAATAAGAGATAAATAATCAGGGAAAAATAAGAAATACATTTTTATACAATACAAAAGCGATCACTAATTAGGGAAAATAAGAAATAGGTATTACCGCGCAAAAGTGACATTACATACACCTTGAGAGCTAGTGACCCGAGAAGACATCATCATTCGTAGCCGGCATACCGCGGAATCGAAGGCAAGTAACATATCAGTCAAACATATAAAATAGCAGTCAACGGAAGGTAGAGGGTATTGGATATTCTTTGGAAGAACGAGACCATCACACACGAGAAAGTGCACATATGGAAAGCGAGTCAAAACAATATTCATCATTCAAAAAAATCATATCGTCAAAAGACGTTTATTGAAGCCAAGTTATGTGCTTAAAGAGAATTAAGGAAGTTCTCAAACCATAGCGGAAATTTTCTGCACTGTAGGTCATTCGATCTATCATTTTTTTTAAAGCATTCAACGATTAAAAACCACGAACTTGTTTCACGAACGATTTTGAAACAAAAAGTTTTTTTAACAAGAAAACAATATTTGCATCAGAAAATTCAATTTTCATGACCAACTGGGAGAAGTGAACGAGAGATGAGCGGGAAATACTCAGAAGAAGGCAACACCTGGAAAGTCGCGATGGATCAGCAGGAACGGAGTAACAGTAAAACTCATTTTTCGAGTAGAGCGGAAGTACATCTTACCCAACTGAGGAACGATTGCAGCATTGATATCGCGACGAAGGAAGTCCATACCTAACACCTAACGTGAGACACTCTATCTGTGTGGACAAGATCGAAATTAGGAGAACTGGGAAAGTAATTTACGGAACGAGAGGATGACCGAAGGTGAAGGACAACATGCTCTCAAGCGTATTGTACGACATGATTGGTAGAAAGGAATTTGTTTCAAGGTAAATTGTAGAAATTTGTAGAATAATTATTTCGAGAGTACACATGTTTCGGTAAATTTTACAAGAAATTTGGTTAAAGATAAAATATGACTAAAACTGATAATGAGAATTGACTCCAAACATATATCGTAATACAACTTTTATGAACTTTTCATTTTATAACCAACATTATTTTATAAATCCATGAATAATAATAACCAACGCTAACCGTTTGTATCTTAAATCTTCAATTCAAGATATCAAACAGCTAATTAACGAAGGGGATATTGAACCAACCATAGCCTAATTGATTAATTAATCATTTATTCTACATTAGACATTAGCTTTCATTAATTGATTATTTTGCATCATCATGAGCAAGACTCAAGTTAGGATGGTGACTACCTACATACGGTACATTTAAATTATTGCATCATCATATGTGACATGCGCGAAAGCGAAATAAACAAATCATACGCGGTAGTTGGTCAGCGGGTGACCTAGTTTGCTTCAGCAGGTCTCTACCTGTTCTAGTTGGCATACGGTAAGCCAAAAAGAATGCATAACTACCGGAGTATAACATAATAAAACATGTGACTCATATAAGGAAGCATTCTAGCCGCTTCCAATTAGATACTAAGTAAGAGACGCGAGCTTTCTCTCTCGCGCTTTTCGAAGTACTAGAATGTTGGTACTTTAGTAAAGAGAGCGAGAGCGGAGAATGTGACGCTAGGCGCTTAAGTTAAGTTAAGTGGGGGGAGAAAAAAATAACCAAAAAATTGTAATTATATATAAGGTTTAAAAGTTGAATAAAAAGAGGAGTTGTAGTTTTAACAGGGAAGGTTTTAGTCGTCTTCTTAGTCGGATGACAAATTCGCCTTGACCACTCGGGACAACACGTGCACCAACCAACCAAATGAAACCGGGAGCGATATGTGGACGAACAGGATGAGGAGGAAATCGAAAGAGTCGAGTTGGCTGGATAATCCGAGCGAGGGAGAGCAAAATCGAAGTAGGCTTTGCCGTTCCTCGTGTGGATGGGTGAATCTCCCTTTCCCGATAGGGAAACTCTTACTCGAAACACACACATAAACATTAAAGCCAGCAGAAAAGCGACAAGAAAAATGATCGGAACGTGTGGCAAGGGTGGAGGAGAAAGAGGAAGCGCACATCTTTTGCCGAGCCGAGTTGCGGGTAAAAGTCCTCCGGGAGGACACGGAACGACACACATAAATCGAATCCGATGAGTATTGGTTTTCTTGGTTGCGTGGGGAAGATGGAAACGGGAAGGCTGATGCGATGCGGGACGAAGTGGTGGAATATGATTTTATGGTCGAGTAGAACCACCCAAAGAAGGAGATGTGGAATATTTCCGATGTTCCGGGGCAGTTGGGGTTAAATGAATGTTTAACATGTATGGTCATTTTTATAAACTTTAGGAATCACCAAAGTGTTATCTAGTGACTTTCTATGTGTCAGTTTTCAAGTTATTTTAAAACCCTAAGAATTATTATCATAATTAATAAGCCCTGGCAATCGATATTTATGTTTAATTGATTGGAAACACTTCGTTGAACAATATTAATATTTCTTAGAATTGCTGTACGACAGTAAACTCTATACATCCTGATATTGAAAAGATCATCCATATATGTATTATATGTATTAAATTGCATAAGTAATTTTCTGAAATACAGGGGATGGCCAAAATGTTTGGGATAGGCAACTTTTTTTCTCTCACAAAAAAGTTCAACATGCTATAACTTTTTATAGAGCGCATCAAAAAATCTCAAATTTTGACTGTTTGTCAACCTATTATATGTGCATCATTGGTACAAACTTGGGCTCGATTGATAAATCTTTCGCAAAGTTAGAACCGTTCGGGTAAAACACTATTTTTCAGACAACTCATTTTTGAGCAGTCATATCTCGGAAACCAGTGAACCGAATTGAATGAAATTTTGAACGTACACTAACAATATGTAAATGCTTCACAAACTATAAAAACATAGGTACTTTTTAAACATTGAAAAAAGTTATCATGGATTGACACTTTTTGGATTTTTCTCAAAAAAATGTTATTTTTTCACATCAATGTCAATAAATTTTAGTGTTGATATCCAAAGATTTTCCACTTCTGTTCTCAAATTATCTCTAATCAGATATATTAGAGCCTATTTAGATTGAAGGAAGAACACATTTAATAATTTTTGTGTGGTATTGTAAATTTGACTTATTTTCCTCTATATGGGTAAAAATTTCAACCCGGTATAACTCAATTCGCCGTGAGAAAATATAACATTTTATAACGTCGTATTAAGTATCAATATATTGTTGATAAACCTTAAAAAAATCATTCAATTTGGTTCACTGGTTTCCGAGATATGACAGTTCAAAAATGAGTTGTCTAAAAAATAGTGTTTTATCCGAACGGTTCTAACTTCGCGAAATATTAATTAATCGAGCCCAAATTTGTACCAATGATGCACTTATAATAGGTTGACAAACAGTCAAAATTTGAGATTTTTTGATGCACTCTGTGAAAAGTTATAGCATGTTGAACTTTTTTGTGAGAGAAAAAAAGTTGCCTATCCCAAACATTTTGGCCATCCCCTGTAGGTAAGAAAACTACAATCGTGGCTGCTAGGATTTACCTGGAGAATTTGTTTTTGAACTTAAAAGGATAAATTTGAATAAAAATATGAATACTGTTCCACAAACAATGAAGTTTTATTAATTTAACAAGTATGTCATGGTTACATGGGATACAAGTTATAACTTTTGGTTTGCTTTGATTGCTTCGAGCCAAGCAGTTGCGTGAGTCATTTAACCCCGTCGTCGCAGTTCGAACCAATTCTTTCCAAAGTAGTGAACAATGTTGCTGAACAGAGGAAGACGAGGAGCTACATAGATATGAGACTATGGATTTGGAGTGTGTTGTGAGTGCGGGGACCACAGAGGCAGAAACTCTCTGCTGGATTTCCGCATAGGACAGGCGACATAGGCAAGCATTGTGGGTGCGGGCGCGAGCCTGTGGCGTAGCATAAAAACAAAAACTGTCATCTGGTGTGTTCTGGTTTCTGGACTGCACTGTTTGGTGCTGTGCTGCTGACTTTAACAACAGTCAGTGGAAGGGTTGAGTGTGGAATTTAAGAGACCATAAATGGGGGGAAATGAACTCTGAAATGGGTGGAACGCGCGAGAGTATTTAACAAATTCTCGTGGCGAATGATTCGAATTCAAAGCCTACTTGATCCAGCGCTCCACGTTTTCAAGGTTAATTGAAGCCCAGCCATCTGGAACAACGGCCGAAAAAGTCATAATATTTCACATGGCAAATCACAGAATGAATGAAGATCGCGCGCACCCTAGAAAAGCAGAAGTGCAATGATGTGGCGAGGAAAGGAAAAGAAAAGCCACAAGACGAGGCACCCTCGGAGTAGGAAGAGCACACACCACAAGATCAAACGCGATAAACAAGAGGTTAGTGAACGAGATGAATGAAGCTGTTTTTTCGTGGGTCTTTCCTTTCGGGGTTTCGTCCGGCGGCGGCGTAGATTTCCACGCTTCTCATTCACCGTTTTTCTACACCACACTGTGTCTGACTGTCTTGTTTTGTTTTCGGCTGGGTCATGCCACCACAGAGCTTACGGTACCCGTAGGAAGATCAACGATCTTCCCGCGCTGGAACGCTCATTCTGTGGGTTGTGCTAATCGCCCAGCTTAGAGAGCATTCACGCTGTTATCTATCTCTGCGCAACCTGTTTCAATTCCCCAAGCTGTCCCACGTCTACACAGTGTTCTGGAAACATCATCAGGGTGATGCGGCGACACGCGCTCTCTACTCGATCGCGGTCTGACTTGCTCGTGGAGAACTGCATCTGTTTCACGTGGCAAACCGCTCGCTCATAATGACTTCCCTTCAGTTGCACTCGCTTGCTACAATTGCGTTTTGCCTGTAACAACAGTAAGTACAAGTGCAACTGTAGCGGAACCAGCTGGATCTAGTAGTCGCCGTCGTTGTCTTTGTAGCCAGTCACCATCCAGCTGATGACGATCGAAAAATTCTCCACGACTACTACGATTGCGGTTGAGACGCCGCCGCCGCGCCGCTGCCTTGTTGGCTCACTATGATGACTGCGACTGGTGCCCTTCGGCGTTCGTGTCGTGTGTCGCTTCGGTTTGTGGACTGTGGATGTCACATACCTAGGGGAGCATTGGTTATAACGACCCTACGAAATGCAGATGAATCGCAATTAAAGACGAACAAATCAATTTGATTTGACACGTAAACACGGAAATCCTCTATTCTATTGAATGAAATTACGAATAATTTGTCTCTCGGCTTCTACGGTTGGTGGCTATCAATCTCCAACCTAGGTCACGCCCAGGCAGACAATTAAACGTTCCATAGTAAATACAAAATTTCCCATAAATAATTCGAAAAATCCCAGTGAAGAAACAGGGGAGTGAGCAGTAATAAATTACAAAACTTCCATAAACAAATAAAAAAATGCATAAATAAATCAAAAGTTTCCATAAATAATTGATTTTTGAGCAATTAAAAAAGTCAAAAATGCAATGAATAAATCAACTGTTGCAATAAAAAAAGCCATTTTTCCCACCAAATAACTTCGAATTTTCCATAAATAAATCCGAATTTTCCATAATAAATTACAAAATGCACAATAAAAAAATATCGAAAAAGCAATAAAAAATTCAAAAAATGCAATAAAAAATGACTAAATTACCCATGAAAAACAAATGCAGGAAAGTATGAAGCAGTGAAATGCTGAATCGCACTTATATGACTGTAACGACTGAAAAGCCTGCCTAACTATGATTGCAATTTACCGAGGAATCGCTTGCTGTCCGAACTCGCTATCGCTCGTCGGACCTAAAAAAGGGATAACATCTATGTTTGCATTATACCTGGCAAATTCTTGGATCTGTGGTTTGCCTAGAACCGAATCGATGCAGTTGCGGTGCATCGGATATCGGAAACTTCGGTGGCCTTCTGCCGCCTCAGTTCCTCAATCCTCTATGCGGCTTCGCCGCATGGTCTGTGTATTTTTTGGCTCAAAATGCATTTACGTTTATTGCTCGTTTTTTGACATTTATTGATAATTTATTTTTTCGTTTATTGCACTTTTTGAATTATTTATTGCTTTTTCGATATATTTTTATTGTGAATTTTCTAATTTATTATGGAAATATCGGATTTATTTATGGAAAATTCGAAGTTATTTGGTGGGAAAAATGACTTTTTTTATTGCAACAGTTGATTTATTCATTGCATTTTTGACTTTTTTAATTGCTCAACAATCAATTATTTATGGAAACTTTTGATTTATTTATGCATTTTTTTATTTGTTTATGGAACTTTTGTAATTTATAACTGCTCACACCCCTGTTTCTTCACTGGGACTTTTGGAATTATTTATGAAGAATGATCACTTTCTTATGAGTCGTTTATATTTTAGCCGTCACGCCCAACGCTTGCCAGATCTCTTTCCACCTAATCCGCACACCTTGCACGTTGCTCTCCAGGTCTTCTTGTACCGCCCGGATCTCATTCGAACACTAGTTTTGCAGGGTAGGGGAACGTTCAAAAATTACGTCCAACATTTGTGGGAGGGGGGGGGTGTCTAGAAAAGTGTGACCGTACGTGTATTGGGTATAGGTAAATTGCATGACAGAGGGGGGAGGGGGTGTGTAGAAATCCCGAAAAACGATGGACGTAATATTTGAATCTTCCCTAGCTGTCTGGCATTCTCACAACCAGGCTTGTCCGCACTGAGCGCATGAAAATTCTGCTCTTTTGATTTACACAAGGATTTACACCACCAAAACCATCGTATTTATGCAATCTTCCTATCTTACCTGATAGAAGGATGTTGAAATAGCCTAAATGTCATTTTGAACTGTCAAAAAATCGCACCGTAGGGCAAAACTGTAAGCGCGAAGAGAATTTCACCCAGGTGAATTCACCCTAGTGAATTTCTCTTCGCGCTCAGTGCAGCACTGCGGTGCGATTTTTTGACAGTTCGAAATGACATTTAGAATATTCAAACATCCTTGTATCAGGTAAGATGGGAAGATTGCATTAATACGATGGTTTTGGTGGTGAAAATCAAAAGAGCGGAATTTTCATGCGCTCAGTGCGGACAAGCCTGCTCATCGTATCCTTCTTACCTTTCATCTTACATGGAGACGCATGGTTGTTTATATTGAACGAATTTAAAAGACGACGAAGTGCGTTCTGTTGTTGAATCGTAGCATACTGTGCGCGCGAGCGGCTGCGTTTTCGAAACTGTCACGCATTTTCTTTGCCACTAGGCCGAACTGATAAACGGCTTGTGGTTCTATGCTTTTTTGCAAAATTTACCTCGAAAAGTGCTTGCAAATTGAACTTCGGTGTTCAACACATTCTCTTACCAGGCGATTTAGCGGATCTTATTCCCATCAGTGTACTGGAATTCGTCTTCATTTTCGAATGCTTTCTGTGTATTTGTTTATATTGCTGCTGGATGACGCAAATGAAGGTCAACAATTTCGTCTCAAGAGGTACTGGAACTCGTATAATTTGGTGAGTTTACTACAGTATATCGTTTTATTGCCTAAACGTTGACCAAACGTATCCTTTGGACTTAACTCTTCCACTAACAACACCCAAATTCCCGTGACCCCTAGATCTGAAAGAACGTAGAGGTTTCTACATACCTTACATAGGTGTCCAACTAATCTTCCTTTCCCATCTCTTAAGTTGTCACAAAGACGTGGCCAGGACGGCTTTCGACCGTTGGAGGATTCAGTCATTCTTATCCTTAAGCCAGTTAGGGGCTAATCTCTGTGCTTTTATAACGGACGAGAAGAAGCAATTCTCATAACAGTGGTCTGGAACCGTACCACCTACGAATTTTAGCGACTTACCTTATGCCAACCTTAGTCGGTACGATGTGCACCATTCTTCCCTAACTACAGCTGGATGATGATGCGATGGATGAAGGTTGCTGGGCAACCGACGTCGACAGCGACAACGATAGGGCAAATTGGATGACATTGCGCAAATCGCTTACTGCTCGCTGCTACCGCTGACTGCCTGGACGGTGCCAGTGTGACGTTTTTTGTTTACCATTTCGAGGGAGAGCTATATGCGGAACAGGAAAATTAACCCGATGTCGATGAAATGGCAGCTCCTAACGATTTTTTTGGCAAATGATTCCGCGTATCCTAGTAGGCTTGCATTTCCACCGAAAATAAATCGTTTCAATCAGCAACAGCTTACTTCGATGTCACATTATCAGACCAAATTCGTCCCGATCTATCAAAATTTGACATTCAATAAAAAAAATATATCTTTCCCATCGCAGAAAAAAGAATCAACTCGCATTCCATGTCAATGACAAATCAGCTGTCCATGGTCGAAGACGCCGCTGGCTGGCCAACGGACAGTCTATCACGCTCTCAGAATGCAGCAGCGCAATCGCACAGGGCGATGCGGCGCGGCAGTTGATTCGAGTCGAAAAAAAAAATAAACAAATAGGTACGCTATCACACAGGTACGCACAACCTGTTTCGGTAAACTTCCATATATTCTCAACCGGCCAAATCGCCCCGCGCCGCGCACGACATATCAGATTGATAATTGATTAGGGCGCAGAACGACGAGTCGAGCCGCGAGCCGCAGAGCTAGAAGCGGTAGCAGCAGTCAGCGGGCCCGCTCGTTATCACTGTCCAAACAGTATTGCGCATTTCACCTTGTGTGTGATTGTATGTGGATAGACAAATAAGCAAGTAGGTACCTACGGTGTTGTGCAGCGATTCGTGGCGGTCGGCGGGTTCAAACTGCCGGGTGGAGATATAATCGGTCATAACAATAATAATAAGAACCCTCAGTACAGTAGGCGACCAAACGAACGCAAAGCGGATGTTTCGAATATCGACGACGACACTTTGTAACGATATTATCTGATCTAAGTAAACTGTGGATCCCCAACTGTCGACAGGGTTTTGATGGAGAGTAATGAAGAGGCGTTTGTTCGAATGGATGCACAGTAGGGTGGCTCAAGCTTGTATGGCAAAACCACATGTCAAAAAGTTCGATGGGCCCCCTTCTCATTTCGTTCTATATGGACGCCACGATGCTCTGGCCAAATTTTCAGCTAAGTCCGTTAACATTAGGGCGGTGCTAAACTTATTTGAAGTTTGTATGGGAGTTTATATGGGAAAACATCATTTTTGCAATTTTCTTCTGAGGGGCTCTAATTTTTCATAAAGCACGAAATCGATCCTATAGAAATATAGCCTGGGATGTGCCGAAAAACTTTGCCGAAGATCGCAACGTAATCAGAAACTTGCGAAAAAAGATATAGCCTAGACAGTACGAGCCCATCCAATGAGATTTTATTGCTATTGTTATTCCTTTACATGTTAAATGTTAAGCACCACCAGATGGTCTTCATGTAATATCTAAGACTATAGTTCTATATAATCGGTTATGTGTTTTAAGTAAAAATAGTGCCCCTCATGAGAAAAATGCTAAAAACGATGTTTTCCCATATAAACTCCCATACAAACTTCAAATGAGTTTAGCATCGCCCTAATGTTAACGGATTTAGCTGAAAATTTGACCAGAGCATCGTGGCGTCATATAGAACGAAATGAGAAGGGGGCCCATCGAACTTTTTGACATGTGGTATTTTGAGCCACGCTAATGCACACTAATATGTTGCTTGAAATTATGAAACAAAACCGTCCTGTGCAGGGCCGGATTCATAAATGTGGGGGGTCGAGTCCACAGCGTTGGCTGTGGGACTTTATTTCTAGAGGAATTATTGTTTACATTAAACACTACGCTACATTAAGCAACAAAGCTGCACTAAAGCTGCATAAGCCATGATTATCTGTATAAACTAAGTCAGGGCTTAAGCAACTTAGTTCGCTAGAACATCTCTTGCTCCTGGGCATTTGATATGGGACCAAGAAGGCTTCCTAAAAGTTTCCAGAAAACGCAGATAAAGAGGGTTCCAAGGTGCTTCAGGCGCGTTTCATGGAATTGTTCAAGGGGATTACAGGAGGCTGTTAGAAACGTTCCGAAAGGTTTCGTTGGTGTTTTCATGGGTATACGGGGATTTCAGGGCGTTCCAAAGGTATAACGCGGGTCTTAGGGATGTTTCAAGGGACTTTTAGGGTAATTCAGGGGAGGAAGGGTCTCAGGAGCCTTTGAAGGATGTTTCAAATGCGCTTCATGAAATATCCGGAGTCTCAGGGTCATTTCAAACTGCTTATGGAGCTTTCAATCGCATTTCAATAGGATGACGGAGGTTTCAGGAGCGTTTCAAGGCATTTCAAGGGAATTGCAAAAAGGTTCAAGGGGTTTTCTGAAGGGGGTTTAGGAATTTGAGGGCGTTTAGGGATATTTTGAACCAATTACGGGGATTTCAGGAGCGTTTCAATAGTATGAAGCGTTCCAGAATCTTCCTGGAACCTCCCGCATCACCGTGACACCCCTTGAAGTTGTAGATATGACGAATTCTCAACTCAAATCGACATTTGGTTCTAGAGATTTGTCCTCTTGAAAATTCACGGTGTGGTTGTCATATCTTCACCTGGAACACCCCACGGACCTACTGGAACTTCCAGAAATGCTCCTGAGACCTCCTGATGCCCCCTAAATTCTCTGGATCTCCCTAAAACGCCCCTGACAGTCCCTGAAACGCCTCTGATGCTTCATGCATCGGCCCTTGGACTCCCTGAAACGCCTCGTCAATCTCTCTTTGCTCTTCCCTATAAACGCCCTTTGGCCGCTGTTGCCATAGTTACCGTCATTATTATATTTTCTTTTACACTATATTGGTCATGATATAGGGCACTGCATGAATTTCTCTCCTTCTCTTTCACTCTAACATAAATTTTGTAAACAACAAGGCCAAAAAACGTCAAAATTCCATACAAAATCATAACAATGCAGTGCCCTATTGGTGCTGAATAGCTGTCCCTCTTTTTATGCAGCAACATTTAGCCCATTTTATACCAAAAGCAATAATAAATAATTGCATATATCGAGTAATGAACTCCATGACAGTTTGGATGTTTATCTATTGGTATTTCATGAGGTTCCGTAAACATGATTGTTTATGCAACGTGCCCGACGTGGGACATCTTAAACATGTTTTGGAGTGGCCTTTAGAGTTTTAAGTGGCTAATGAATCACAGAAGGTAATGAAAAGTTATTGTTTAGTGTGAAAATGACTATTTTCATTAGTATAAATTTGAAGAACTGAGCTTCATGATAGTTTGGACGACCTAGAACATCCCAAGATTGAAAAAAAAAATGTTATGGTCATGAAACTGATTTTATTATACAACTTTGAACCATATGTATGCGATTTCGAGGACAGAGGGCGTTTCAGAGAATACCGGGATGCTTTCAAAAAACGGGGTTCAGGGGCATTTCAAATTGATTTTCTGGCAGATAGTAGTACAAATCCCTTCATGGCAGTTATCTTGAAAAACTCTTATCTAGAGATTCCTGTCATATATTTGAAGAGATTTGTAGCAAAAATCTGGGAAGGGTCTTAATAGAAATCTCTAGACATTCCTAAATAAAAATGGGAGGGATTCCTGACGAAAACATGAAAAGATTCTTGACGCGACTCTGGAGAGATTCGTAACGAGAATTGTATGGCTATTTGAAGAGTTTCTTGGCAATAATACGGATAGATTCTTGGCAAAGATCTAAAGAGGTTCGTGACAGGAATCTGAAATGATACTTGACAGCGTTCTGAAGACGGGATTCTGAAGAGAACCCTGACAGTAAACCAGGAGAAATTCCTACCTAGAATCCGTAGAATCTTACAATGTAAAGATGTCTACCATTTACTAGCTCAAAATCTGGAGAGTCGGTTTATAAAAATTTTGACAGGCATGTGTAGTGGGGATGCGGAAGAGATTCCAGACTAGATTTTGGAAAGACTCCTGACAAGAATCTTAGAAGATTTCTGTCGAGGAAGTGCTAAATCTCCTAACGGAAATCGGCAATGTTTCTGACAGTGAGCTGGAGAAATTCCTGGCTCCAGTTTGAAGATATTCCTGATGGGAGTCTAGAGTTCCAGGCTAGAATTTATTTATATAGACTCCTGGTGGGTATCTGAGGGATATTCTACCGGGAATCAGGAGATATTCCTAGCAAGAATTTAAATTAACTTCTAGCAGGAAACTGTGAAGTCTTCTGAATCTGGAGAGATTTCTTGGAGTCTACATTCTTCCAAGTGTAAAGTTTTGTTGATCAAAATATAGAAAATATAGAATGGTCGATCATGTTTTGATGTGTTCTAGGTTATTCAAACTGTTCATGAGTTCATAACATAAGGTCAATAGCTGTTACATAGTCACACTTCCATGTGTCGATATTGGTAGGACCAATTTGAAACATTCTGAATGTCGAAAAAAACAATATTTATTGGACTTCAAAAAGGTTCAGTGATTTATTCTGCAGAATTCAGTAGATCAGCTCCAGCGGTACGTTCTCCTCCATTTGGGAAATTTGTGCCATCAGCAGCGTTACTGAAATGATCGAAAATGGCTACGAGTGCAAACCTTGAATTTTGAACTCCAGAATAGCTTGGTTGATCTGGCATTCCCAGACATCCAGGAGTCACATAAGAAAGAACACATTACATCGTATAAGGTGTGTACTGTTTGAAGTTACTTTCGCATATATGTACGGTGAAGGGACAATTTTCGTTGCATATGACGTTACTTTTTCAACTTGTAGCGATGTATTTAGTAAAGTCGTATAATAGTTCAGATCAACTTAAAAAGGGTATGATACATTGATGTGTTATTGTGATGAACATGATTTGCTCAAATAACCGATCGAGCGAACTCGCAATATGTCAAATAAATTCTCCTAATTACGTACTTTGATGACTATGCGACTTTACTTGGTGCTATGTCTTATTAAATCAGTTTAACTCGCATTGGCGTACGAATGAAATCGTACAATAGTAAAAATAAACAGGCTAATGTGAGAACATAAGCAAGAATCGTTTATGTTGACATAATGTGATTAAATGTGAGATAACAATGGGAGAACTGCTGTTTGACAGCTGTCACAGAAAGCTAGAAGAAAGTGAATAGTCATGATTATGGTTACAAAGTTGTTTGTTTCGTTCTTGTGGATAATCAACAATGAGTACTGTTAGATAGTATTCATTATACCAAAGCACTGAATAATCACTTTAAAATACCATTTTTTTTTCTTGGCCCTTAGCACCCACTCAAAACTTTAACCACAAAGCAGACCCTCCTTACCAATCTCTGTAACCCTCACTCACTGTTACTGTCTGTGACGAACTTAGAACAATTTTTATGAATAAAAAAAATGAATTTATAAAATTTTCCGATTTTGTCAGCTCAAAATGCTACCAAGGGCTGACAAAATCGGGTCCTTACTTTATGACTACTTATATAAATTTAACTCGCATTGGTGTACAAATGAAATCGAACAACAGTAAAAATAAACCCGTTAATGTGTGCATACAAAACCACTGAATCGTTTGTCATAATGTGATTTAATGTGTGATAACAATGAAAGAACTGCTGATTGACAGCTGCTAGAGTGCCAAAAACTAAATATAAGAAAGTGTATAGTTATCATTATTATTACGGACTCCTCATTAATTAGTTATCGATTTGTATCCCATTGAGCAAACTTTAACAGTGATCCTCCAGCTTCCCAGCAGGCAACATTGCTGCACATGCCGCCAAAGATAGCACACTTAAATCATGGCTACTATGTTTCACTGCAAAATGCAGTGATGCCCAGCGAATAGTTTAACCATAATGAGTAAAGATTTCAATTCTGGATAAAAATCGGTAACTATTTAATGAGGTGTTCGATTTGAATGCGGTCTTCGGCAAAGTTGTAGCTGATAAAATAGCCTAGGATTACCAAGGGTCGACTAGGGCACTTGGGAAAATGCTACGGTGGATTGAATGAAAGACATCGTTTTCCCATAGTAATTCCCATACAAACTTTGAAGGGCTTGTGCAGTCTCAATTTTCAACCAAATGAGCTCAAATTTTGGGAGAAGGCATATAACCTGGATAGGAATCAAATAAACGGTGTAGGCCATATGTGTGGGATTTTGAGGATGTTCTAGGCTGTTAATAAATCATTAAATACAAATAGTCATAATATTCCTCAAAAGAAAAGTGAACCAACAACAAATTTACCAATTGCAGTGTTAACTTCTATTCATTGTGTGGTTTTATACAGTTATTTTTCTTCTGTGGTCATCTATGAATCCTCCGGCGATTTTTGCAATGTACTTTTGTCGTTAAAATATCATACTATGTTCTTATCAACTGATTTGACTCTAAATTTGACTTTACCAAAACGAAGAACTTCAGCAATTATGAGTAAATTTCAAACTAGATCATTTCTAAACAATAATAATCAAATAACATATTTTTAACAACATGTTTTAAAGAAAGAGCCAAAAATTCTTCAATTTTGTTTTAACTTCTAATAATCTTCAATTAAATTTCATCACTCCATTCCAAGAAACTCCATACTTCGACTGCGCTGATCTGTTCCACCGTAGCGGTAAACAAATAAAAAGCGCAGTAGCCTTCGCTAACAAAACGCCCCGAATATCATCAAACTCCAGTAACTACTTTTCCTCACCCCAAACATGCATGAATAAATTTTCTGCTACTTAGTATAGAGTAGGCTATGCTCCCGAACCGCCGCCGGCCGATTCCCCCACCAAAAGACACAGCCCACAACAACCCGCCTGCTGTGTTTGATGACCCTTTCACGAAGATCCGCTGGGCTTTTATTTACCTTTGCGTTGCGCTGCGCTGCTGGTTCCCTTTGGTTCCCCCACAGCCTTCTTTATTAAAATTTCTTCATCTTCTTCTCCACCACCATACTTTCAAAAACTCCGAACCTATCTCATCGAGCTTATCGCTATTATAAGTACCCATCCGAAGAAGTGGATGGTGAATCGCTCGGTGGCCGCCACCAGTACGGTGTTTGGGGTCAAAAATTCTCACACTTGTCGCTTGCCGCGCGCGCGGCGCGGTCATTCCTCACCATCCATCCATCCATCCATCCACGATCCACTTCCTTTCGTTCGCATCGCATGACGATTTTCTGCTTTTCAACTGTTTCGGCGGACGACGGCTGCGCGGGGAGAAGAGGAAAAAAGACGCTCATTCGTGTCATCCGCACCACGCCGCCACACGGCTAAGCTCGAGAACGCGACCAACGCCAGCGAGTTGAGCGCGACGACGACCGTAAGGAATGCAATCTTCTCTTTCGGGGCACCTTTTCTTCACCTGAGGTTTGAGGCCGGAGTTCGGTTCGGGTGGACGACGAACCAGTAGAAGAGACGATACGCGGTTTGTTTTTCGTCTCCCATTGCAGCAGCAAGCGGGGCGGCGCGAAGAAAACTCGTTCGTCCCGTGTATTTCCTCGCCGCCTTCGATGATCATCGTCATTATCATTTATACTTTTTTTTAGAAGAGGCAGAAGCTTCTTGTTCTGTTGGTTGGGTTGATACGGTGTTCTTCGTCGGGTCGCAGAGCAGAAGGCGGTAAGTGACCGAAACGTCAAATTATTACGGTTATTGCCGGAACAACGGAGGGGGAAGATCAGCAAGAAGAGGGATGCCGGTCACAGACAGGCAAGGCGATACTCTGCGCAAAGCCATTGAGGATCATCAGTTTTGTGATCGGTTTGTTCGGAGCAGTGGTTCTCACTTTCAGGATACAGTAACAAGGCTCAGTAAGCAATAAGCAGTCAGAGCTGGTTATCCAAGGTTTCCAAATTTCAGCACCCCCATTACTAGTAAGCCCACATGAGAAAAAAAAAAAACGTAAATATTGCACCTAATTCAAATCTAACGATTTTTTTTCTATAATTATCGCGGAAAGGTCATTCTTGCAAGAATTCCTTCTATAAAAGAAGCAAAAAACTATAAAAGATTCTTCCGAGAATTAGTTTAGAATTATTTCTTCTCTTGTACTTTTTAGAAGTTTCTGAAGGAATTCCTTCAACTTGCTTTCAAGAGTTTTTTCCATCTTTCCAGGAATTCTTCTAGAATTTTCTCAAGAAATTCACCTAGGATTTTTCTCCAGGGGTCTCTCCAAGAATTTTCTCTAAGATTTTTTTCAAAACAGATTCAGAAATTCTCCCAGGAATTTCTTAAAATTTTATTTTGGAAATACCGATTTTTTCATGAGCTTTTTCAGAAATTATTGCTAAATTTCTCCAGAGGTTACTTCATGTACTACTCCATGTATTTGGGGATTCTCTGAGGTATACATTTAGAAAATCTTCTTAAAAACTCAGTATGGGGTTTTACGACTGGAAACTTGATAAAAAAGGGGGATGGCTTTCTTAGTCTTTGAATCAAGATCGATTTTTATCTACATTTTCGACGTTTCGGTCAAGGGATTTGGCCTTTTTCAAGGGTCGTAGTGTCCAGAAGAGTATTCTATATGCAAATGCCACAAAAACGATAGACGGTAGACACTACGACCTTTGAAAAAGGCCAAATTCCTAGACCGAAACGTCTGGAATGTAGATAAAAATCGTTCTTAATTCAAAGACTGATAAAGCCATCCCCCTTTCCTTCTTGAAAACTTTTAAGAGATTCCTCTGGAAAGTCGAAAATTTCACCGAGGAATCTTTCAGTAATTCCTGCAAAAATTACTGCGGGATCTATGCTTTGGCATATTTGAAGGACTTTTTCAATTTTTTTTTTCGATTACCTGCAGTGGGTTCTCAGCTCTTTCAGGTATTCTTTAAGAGATTCCTCAAAACAATCATTTTTACAGAAATTTCTCAAGAGGTTTCCAAAGAACTCTTCCAGAAATTTCTGGAAGGAAATTATTCTAAGAATTCCTCCATGTCCTGCATTTTCTCTACGGACTTCTCTTGGAACTCGTCCAGCAATTTCTCAAGCAATTTTTCTCAATAGTTTCTTTCATAGTTTCTTCAGAAGTTTTTCATTTTTTTTTTCGTCCAGAAGTTGGGGAGGAATATTAAGATTTTCTTTAGTATTATTTCAGCAAACATGCAGGAACATGCAGATCCAGATAAAATATTAGATTGCTTGAGGAATTTTTGTCCAGAAATCCATCCACAAAACGTTCAAGAATGTCTTCTAGAAATCCTCAAAGGAACACCTTTCTCACAAGGGGTTGCTTCAAATAATTCTTCAGAGATTTCTTTAAAAATCCAGTCAGGGGTTCTTTTAAGAAATCTTCTAGAAAAATTATGTGCAATTTTTGGTAGAATTTTGGAAAAAACTACTTGGAGAGTTATCTGAAACAATCTTTGAAGGAACCCCAGGAGATATTTTCGATAGAATCGCCGGACCCATTTCTAAATATGATTCTTGTTGAAATTTCATCAGGAGTTACTGAGGGAAATTCTCAAGGAGCTTTCAGAGGAACTTCGAAGAAATTTTTTAGAGAAATTCCTGGAAAACTTTATGGAAGAACTTTTTGAAATTCTGAAGAAATTCCCAAAATTCTTAAGAAGTCTCTTGAGATGTTTATAAAGGAATCATCGTAGGAAGTTCAGAATCCATCCAACCAGGAACTCCGGAATAATCCAAATAAAAAAATCTGAAGAAATCCTTGGTGGAATCGCTTCAGAAATCTCAAGAAGTACTCTTAAATGAATCTCTAGGGAAATATTAGAAGAAATCCCAGGAATATTCTTGGAGGTATCCCAGGAGCAATTTAAAAGAACTTTCTGAAGAAATACCTGGGAAAACCCCTCGGGGAACCTTGTGTAATTTCTAGAAATATTTATTGATGAATTTTATGGACAACTTCTGATGAAATCTTCGACTTCGACTCTTTGGGGTTATTTGAAAGTATTCCTTGACCAATCTGTGAACGCATTTTCTTTTAAAAAATCCAGTAAGAATACATAGAGAAACATCTGGATATGCTTCATTGAGGATCTCTACAAAACCCCTGTAGATGTTTCTGAAGGAATTCAGGTAGAATCATCTGAATAATTGCTTTAAAGAATCCGTCATTTTCCTTTAAAAATAGGTATTTTTAGAGGAAATGCCGAGCAAATATGGCGGAAATCCTGAAGAAATCTCTGTATAATCTCCTGCAGAAATTGTTGGATGAATTCCTGCATGAAATCACTAATGTAACCAACGCGATGAATTCTGGGATGATCTGGAAGAATCTCTGGAAAAGTTCATGGACACATTTCTGCGGGAATTTTAAAGGAGTCCCTAGAGCAGTTCCTGAACAAATCTCTAGTGTACTTCTTGAGAAAAAAAAAACATGTACGAATCTCTGAAAGAATCTCGGGAAGGTTTTCCGAACACTGAAAGAAAAAAATCTTTGAAAGAATTTCTGAAGGATTTACTAAATGAATCCCTAGAAGAGTTTCTAATGTTATCTGGAGTTTTGGCCCAAGCAACAAACATGTCACAAAACAGTCAAGCCAACGCAGGTTTTGGTAGCGCAGAAGTGACTGTGACATGTGTGTTTTTTGGGAGAACGATCTCCTGCAAATCTACTAAAAAGAATTCTTGGAGATTTTTAGAGAAAATCTTGAGGAAATATCTGAAGGTAAATCTTGAGAATTGTTTAAAATCATCTCTCGAAGAATTTTTGGAAGAAATCTTGTTAGATTATCAGATCGAATTCCTGTAATTTTTTTAAAATTTCTTTTTTATTTGGGAATTTTAACTTAAGCTAATTCTTCAAACATTCCTATAATTGTTTCTGAAGGAATCTTTGGAAGAATTTCCGAAGCAGTCTGTGGAAGGTTTTCGAAAGTAATCCTTGGAGATATTTCTGGTGAAATTCTGAACCTTGATTTTCAGAAGAATCGCTGTAAGCATTTCAAAAGGAATTCATGGATAATTTCCTAGAAGAATGCTCTCATGTATTTCTGGTAGAACCTATGGCGGAGTTTCTGAGGAAACCCATTGTCGCTTATTCCAGACGATTTTTTGAAGCTATATCTGCAGAATCCTCAATAGGGAGTTACGAAGGAAATACTAAGGGAAGTTTTTAACAATTTCTCAAGCAGTCCAAGAAAGATGTTCCAAAAGATCTTGAAGAAGTTGAAGGAATCACTTAAATAACTCCTGCAAGTATGCTTAAAAAACGCTCCTGGAATCCCAAAAGAAATTTCAGGAGAAACCACATAAACAAATCCAGGAAGAATGCCTGTTGGAACTACTAGTGAAATCATATAACAAATTTCAGGTGGAATCACTGAATGAACTTCATGAGAAATCCCTGATGAAACTCCTGGAAGAAACTCCCGAAGATATCTCTGAAGAAGCTCCTGGAATAGGTTCTTTAAGAATCTACTGAAGAAGTTCCCGAAGGAGTTACAGAAGAAATCTCTGCAGCAATTGTTGGAGAAATTTCTCAGAAAGTATTTCCGTAGGAATCCCTGAAGATACATCTAAATCTAGAGGAATCATTGAATTAACTCCAGAAAACACCTCTGACGGATTTTCTAAAGGAATCACTGTAGGAATTTCTGAGGAATTGGCATATACTTTTTTACAGGAATCCCAGAAGGCGGAGGAATACGCGAAGAAATTGCTGAAGAAGTAATTAAAAGAGTTCCTGTAAAATTCTCTCTAACTATTCCAGGAGAAATACCTCAAAAAATATCAGGGAAATCCCTAAATGCACACAGCTAGTCGCGTTCGGTAATTTTTGTCCAAAATCTCAACGAAGTTTGATAAAAATTGCTAACTTGACCAAATTATCCCTGTAAAACCAACTTAACGATTAACATTTCGGTAAAACATTACCGAAGTCGGTGATCTTTCTAAGTGTAATAGACATAGAGGAATCCTTATGGGAATGTCTGAAAAAATAACATCTAGTTGAATTGGAGCGGACCTAGTACGTGACTATCACACCGAGGACCTGGGATCGAATCCCACTCCCGATAAACTCACAGAATGTGGGTTCTTCCTTCGGAAGGGATGTCAAACGTGGGTCCCGAGATGAACTACCTAGGGCTAAAAATTTCGTTAATACAGATAAAAAAAATCTGGATGAATTCTTGAATAAACTCTTAAAGAAACCCCTGACAAATTTTCTAGAGAAATTCCTGATGCAATTCCTGAAAGATTTCAAGGAGATTCCAAATTCCTGATTCAAAATATTTTCCAAATTCCTGGGGAAATCCATAAAAAACTACCTGAATGAATCGATGAAGGAACTTCTGGAAAAATCCTTGAAGGAATTACTGGAGAAATTCCTCAATGAATTGCAGAATCATTTACTTAAGAAACTTCAAATGAAATACTTCAAAGAATTACAGTAGGAATCTCTGAAGGTATTCCTGGAAAAATTCCACAAAAGATTTTTGGAGGAATCCCTGAAGTAATTCCTGGAGAAATCCCTGAAGAGTTCCTGAAGGAATGTATTAAGAAATCTCTGAAGAAGTTCCTGAAGAAATACTAAAAGGAATTCCTGGAAAAAAATCTGTGGAAATTCTAGCTGAAATCTTTAAAGGAGTTAGTGGCTGGAGAAATTCCTGAAGTAACTTCTGAAGAAATCCTAAAAGGAATTCCAGGAAAAATTCCTGCAGAAATTCCAACTAAAATCTCTGAAGGAGTTCCTGGAGGAATCTTTGGAAGAATTCCTGGAAACATCTATCCAGCGATTTCAAAGAAGAAATCCCTGGAAAAATTCCAAGAGGAATCTGGATTTCCTGGGAAAATCTCTACAGCGATTACAGGAAAAGCTTCAGGAGATTTTTTTTCAAAAAAAAACTCCAGTAATTCTCTGGAGGATTCCAAGAAGAAAAATACTTGCGAAATACCTGAAGGACTCTCCTGTTAATCATTGAAGGAACTTCTGGAGAAATCCTCAAGGCATTCCAGGCAAAATCCCTCAAAGGAGACTCCAGGTGGAATTTCTGAAGGAATTCCTTGACAAACTTGTCTAGAAAATCTTGGATGAATGCCAGAAGGAGTTTCTGAAAGAGCTCCTGAAGGAATCCACGAAGGAGTTCCTGGAGAAATCTCTGAAAAGGAATTCTGAATAAATTCCTGAATAAATTGCTGGAGCAATTTCCCTTAAAAAGTTCCTAGAAGGATCCCCCAAGAAATTTCACACAAAAAAAATCCTTCAAGCAATTCCAGGCGTAATACCTTAAAGAACTCAACAGATATTCCCGAAGAAGTCCTTGAAGTCCTTGAAGGAATTCCCAGGAACAAATTCCTAGAAGAATCCCTGAATTAATTTCTGTATAAATCACTGAAGAAGTTCCAGGAGCAATCTCTGGAGAAGTTTTTGAAGAAATTCAAAAATTCAAGGAGAAATCGCGAAGGAATTCCTGGAAACATTCTTGTAGAAGCTCGTGGAGAAATCCGTGAACGAATTTTTGGAAAATAATTTGAAGAGTTCCTGGAGAAATTTCTGAAGGAATTTGGAAAAAAAATTCGGAAGAAGTTCATAGAAAAATTCTCGATGGAGTTCCTGGAGAATTATCTCCAGCAATTCTAGGAGAAGCCACTTAAAGATTTTTACCAATAGTTCCTGAAGAAATTTCTAGTGGAGTTTCAGATGGAAATCATAGACAAATCCCCGAAAAAAACTTGGTTTCTCTAGGAAGGAGAAGGAGTTTCTGGAGGAATCCCTAGAGAAATTTAGAAGAAATCCTTAATGGAATTCCAGGAGAACTTCCTGCAGGAATCCGTCAAGAGTTCCAGGAGAAATTCTTAGAGGAGTTCGTTGAGAAATCCATGAACAAGTTTCTGGAAAACTCTTTGAAGGAGTTCCTGGAGAATTTCCTGAAGAAATTGGAAAATAAATCCTGAAGAAGTTCATAAAGAAACCCTTGATGGAGTTTGTGGAGAAATATGTACAGCAATTTCAAGAAAAGCCGCTTAAAGATTTCCACCTGAAGAAATCCCTAGAAGAATTCAAGATGAAATTCAAAGACAAATCCCCGTAGAATTCCTGGAGAAATCACTGAAGGAGTTCCTGAAGCAACCCCTGGAGGTATTTTGAAGAAATTCTTCAGGGAATTCCAGGAGAATTTCCTGCAGAAATTCCTGGAGAGTTTCTGGAGAAACCCCTGGAGAAGTGCCCGGAGAAGTGCCTGGAGAAATCTCTGAAAGAGCTCCTGGAGCAGTGCTTGAAGGAGTTCCTTCACAAATCCCTGAAGGAGTGTCTGGAGATATCCATGAAGAAGTTCCTAGAGAACTCCCTGATAGAGTTTCTGGAGTATTCCCTGATGGGATTAAGGTTTAAGAAGAGTTTAAGAAGAAATTCTTGGAGGAATCCTCAAAGAATCTCTGGAGAAATTACTGAACGAATTGCTGGAGTAATTTATGAAGAAGTTCATTAATAAAATCCCACAAAAAATCTTGGAGAAATTCTTGGAGAAAGCTCTGGAAGAGTTCCTGAAGAAAGCTCTGGAAGAGTTTCTGAAGAAATCTCTGAAGGAGTTTCTGGAGAATTCCTGAAGAAGTTTATGGAGAAATCCCTCAAGAAACTCGAGAAGAAACTTATTCAAGGAGTTGAAGGAGAAACCTTAAAGAAATTCTTGGAGAAACCCCTGAAAAAAAATCCAGAGATATTTCTCTAATGAATTCAGGAGAAATCTCATATGAAATTCCTAGAAAAAAATCCTGGATGAATACAGATCTACAAAAAATCCTGGATGAATACAGAATATATTCCTGAAGAAGCTCGTTGAATCCCTGATGAAATTCCTATACGAATCGTTAAAGAAACTTGTGGAGGAATCAACGAAGGAACTCTTGGAGGAATCTTTTAAGAAATTTCTGGTGGAATTCTTGAAAAAATCTTGGAGGAATCCCTGAACAAATTCCCGAAGGAAACCAGAATCTCTTACGAAATTCTTAGAGGGCCTCATAAAAACAGGAGGAATCTCCGAAGGAATTTGTAGAAGAATCTTTGTATTAACGCTATAAGATACCACAGAAGTTATAGAGAAATGTGCGAAGGAACTCCTGACTGATGCCCTGAATTAATTCCTGGATGGATCACTGAAGAACTACCTGAACCAATCCATGATGGAGCTCCTGGAGGAATTATTGAAGAACTTTCGAGAGGAATTTCTGAATGAACTCCGGGAGAAACCCTTGACAAAGCTTTCAAAGGAATCCCTATAGAAAATTCTTGGAGGAATCTCTGCAAAAAAATCTTGGAGGAATCCGAGAAGAAATTCATGGAGGAGCCTCTGATGGATGCAAAGTTTACTGCGGATAAAGAACTTCCCAGGCAGATTTGAGGGCAACCTACAAGTTAATCAAGAGTCACTGTCACAGTTGAGATGTACAAGCCAAGGCTTCCGCACCTTCTTTCTCGTTTTTGTTCAAAATGCTCAATATCGAGGTAGTAAAATAAGCTCCAAGGAGTTGAGAACCACTTGTAATGCATCGCGCGTTTCAAGTTCAGACAACGACAATGCCCAACGCAGCGGGAAGGGATAATTTTCGGCCGAATTAAAACATTTTTCTTCCACTCGTAAGCCCACAAACTACTGGCGATGCTCACTGACTGACTGACTGGTGTAGGTAGCAAACGCGCAGCCGGCAGTTGGTCATCCAAGTAGGCGGCGGCGCAGCGAGGGCACGGTTTTGGTTGTTTTTGATCTTCCGCGGCTAACACCGCCACCGTGTCGTAACCTCTGCGCCTACCTTGATCGTTGTGACGGGACGGCTAAAACTGAGGAGAAAATAAGCGAGCCGAAATGAGCCGGCTGATGATGGAACTGAGAAGACCGTCAAGGCATCAGGGCGACCAGGGCGGATGGAAAATTGTCGCCCTCTTTTTCGCAGGATGGAGAGCGGTTTGCGGCATATTACAATACATTTGTACATATGCCGCCGCCGCCGCCGCCTTGCCACCATCTACCAGCGGCAGAGAGTGTGGCTGAATGATTCCATTGTTTTGTTTAGATTCCGCTACTCACGCAGGGGTTAATGGCAGTTTCGGCGGTTCCGAGTCGGCGTTCCTCATCGCTGCCTGCCTGCCACCCGAGGAGTATCGTGTAACCGATCTAATCTTGATCGACGTGAAAAATATGCTCGTGGAAGCGACGGAGGGACGAGGTGAAATGTTTGTCGAATTACCGGCTCGTTGGGGAAGGGATTCCCCGGTGTGTTCCAGGTGAGCCAGGCCAGCAGCGGTAGAATTGCTGGGTTTGGCTTGGTCGTAGTGACGCTTTCAAGAAATTCCCACGCACCAAAAGTCGTTGACGGGAGATTGCGCTGCGCATTCTCGCTCAACAGCAGCAACGGTTGAAAATTGCCACCTCTAGGAGCGAGCAGTTGTCCAAATTTAGCTGCCATTCAGGTACCCAGCCGGTCAGTTTGTTGTTATTTGCCATCATCATCTCAAGCATCGAACCACGCAATGCCTACTACACACCGCACCGCACCACACCACACAATCCGATGTGGTTGTTATGTAGTTGATTCGTTGCTTAGTAACCGCGCGCAGCAGTAGTGGATCCACTTAACAACCACAACTGCCACGCCGCGATCACCAAAAGGGTAGTAATCAATTACGATGGCACATTTTTCGTATTTTCGGCCATGCCTAATTAACCGCCACGCCACTCATTCACAGAACTGAGCGGATTGTCATTAAAATGATTTCGCCTCCGCGCGTCGTCGTCGTCCGTCCAGAGTTGATGAACCGCTTGCTTTGTTTGATTTGTACCTACTCCGCAATGATGAGTGTCCGGTCCGGACCGACCTTGTGCTGCGCGCCTACTAATCAGGGATCATCATGTAAGAGCTGTGTTGTACCTCTTTAGCGTAGTAGGGGCTTGTGTCGTCGACAATTGTCGTAGAAATTTTTCACAGGGTTGTTTACACAACCGTGGAACAGCAGTAGCAGCAGCAGCGCACCTGACCGGCAGCTAATGGGGGCCCACACGATGCGCGAGGTGCAATGTTTTTCTCAAATTTGTTGAGATGAGCGCAGGCAGCTACCCACTAGAAACGGAGTAGGCGGACGGGAGCGTCGAAGGGTAATAAAACTAATGCGCTTTGGTCACTGCTCATTACTCCCGTTTCGAATGGGAATTTAAACTTTCCTGCGGATGTTGTAGCTAGACGCGCAAACGGTTTGGTTGGTCGGTCCGTCCGTGGTGTGGTGGCATCAAGTTGCAGTTACAGTTAAAGAGGAGGAGGATGATGCAGAAAGTGAATGAGCGAGGAGCGGGAACAAATCATCAAGCGCCCAGATGATTTATGAACGATGTTCCGCACGTTTTTCGCCGCCCTCGGCGCATGGCCTGCTTCGTTTTCCGCTCTCGGCAGTTGATGTACGTAGGTACTAGCGTGGTTCAAAAAATCGTTTTTGCTCCACACCGCTTATTCGATTCATAACCAGATTCTATGCCTTCTCCCAAAATTTGAACTGAATTGGTTGAAAATTGAGAGTGCACAAGCCCTTCAAAGTTTGTATGGGAATTACTATGGGAAAAGAACGTTTTTCATTCAATTGACCGTAGCATTTCCCCAAGTGCCCTAGAGTGTTAGTTGACCCATGGAACTCCTTGGCTACTCTATGAGCTACTACTTTGCCGAAGACCACATTCAAATCGGACGCCTCATTAATTAGTTATCGATTTTCATCCAGCTGCAGAAACTTTAACAGTGATCTTTCTGCTTCCCAGCAGGCAACATTGCTGCACATGGCGCCAAAGATAGCACACATAAATCATGGCTACTATGTTTCAAGGCAAATTGCAGTGATGCCCATCGAATAGTGTAATCATCATGATCAAAGATTTTCATTCTGGATAAAAATCGATAACAAATTAATGAAGCATCCGATTCGAATGTGGTCTTCAGCAAAGTTGTAGCTGACAGAGTAGCCTAGGAGTACCATGGGTCAACTAACACTCTAGGGCACTTGGGGAAATGCTATGGTCAATTGAACGAAAAACGTTTTGTTCCCATAGTAATTCCCATACAAACTTTGAAGGGCTTGTGCACTCTCAATTTTCAACCAATTCAGCTCAAATTTTGGGAGAAGGCATAGAATCTGGTTACGATTCAAATAAGCGGTGTGGAGCAAAAACGATTTTTTGAACCACGCTAGTAGGTACACATTCGTATATTGATGCAATGAGATTTTTGAAGCAGGCCGCAATCACTAGAAACTAGATGCAGGTATCAATTCAATTGGGGTCCAGACAGGAGATTTTCATATTACCACGTCAATTTTTGAGCCTTTCTGATCCGCTTTTCACCTGGGATGTTCTTCTACATCTTCCAAATTGTCCCGAAGCTCATTCACGAAAATCTAGAACTGTGATTATGAATTTTACAGAAACTAGAATCAAAATCAAGGTTAGATCCTTTCCTTATCACAAATTAGGGTCTCATCAGATTCTTTGGCAGATCTTTAGTAGATTTCTAGCATGTTAATTGAAACAGTTTTAGAGATATCTGTATCTTGTGAATCCATCTAATGAATCATAGTATAACCACGCTGACCGTAAATAAAATTGAAATCAGCGATGGACCGATAGATATGGTTTCACATGAATAGGTGAGTTCATTCCATGCTATTCTTGCTTGTGGAAATTCAAGACAATCTCATAATTTACTCTATGAAATCTTTGAATGGTTCATCATTTAAATTGTTGACATACACATCATCCCAATTTCTTACAGAAAGTCACAGTTTAAAACAAAGTTGCATCGATCGATCGTATCACGAATCCAGATGATTTAGCTTATCTTTCCTTCCACTAACAAAAACTTCCTCCCGCAACAACTTCGGAAATATGGATGTGATCTCTGATTCCAATGACAACAAATGTTGTACTAACATTGTTTGACTTCCTCTTTGAAAACGTGGTCAGCACTTTTAATGAGGCTTGGCATCCTCGAATGTGCACATTGGATTCTTGAGCAATTTTGAATATTCTAGTCAATCACGACGTAGCTTGGACAATGACCATGTCATCCCAGAGGTCTCAATATTGGATCTACAACGTTAACAGATTTATTTTCCGTAGCACTTGAAATTCATTTGAAATTCGTTGTCCGGATTTGTCTGGAATTTCATCTGGGACTTCGTTCTAAAACTCAGGAATTCTTTCAGTAGTTTCTGCGGTGATTTTTACTGGGAATCATATAAGAGATTCTTTTGTAAATCTCATGGGTTTTTATTCGTTCGTCAACAATTGATGTAGGCTAATCTCCCTGGTTATCTCAGGGATACCTTCAGAAGTTGTTTTCGGATTACTCAAGGGGTCGCTTCTAGAATTCTTCCAAGAATGTTTCTGGGATAACACTTTGTTGTTATCCCAGAAACATGCTTGGAGTGTTCTTATGTTATTTTGGTTTTGTATTACTTATGTCAAAAAGCTTTTTTAGGATTCTTCAATGAGTTCCTTCTGAGATTCCTACAAAAGGTTCCTTATGGAATTCATCCACATGTTTCTTCTTAACCCTTTCATCAACAATCGCCCCTAATGATAGTGCAAAAACACCGGAAGAACTTGTGGAAGAATCTCAGGAAAGTTGACATGAATAGTCCCAGCAAGTGTTTTGGAAGTAATCCCTGGAAGAATTCCAGGAGGAAGAACCACAGCAGGATTTACTTGAAAAATCACAGCCGGAATTATTGGAGGAAGACAAAGAGCAATTTCTGGAGAAATTATTGAAGAAACCCCCCCCAAAAAAATCCCACGAGGAATCATTTGAGAATCTTCTGAAAGAATCCCAGAAAGATAACCTTGAATAATCTTAGCAAGATTTCCTGAAGGAATCTCAGGAGAAACCCCTTGGGGAATGTCCAAAAGAATTCCTGGATGTATTACAGTAAGAATTTCTGTAGGAGTCATAAGAGAAATTGCTGGAAACCCACATCAGGAATTGCTTGAGAAATCCTAGCTGGAATTACTAGAGGAAGGCCAAGAGAATTCTTTGGAGAAATCCCCGAAAAAGAACCCCTGAAGAAATTCCATGAGGAATCACTGAAGGAACTTCTGAAAGAATCACACGAAGTTAGCCTTGTATTATCTCAGCAAGGTTTCCTGAAGGAATCCCTAGAGCAATTCACAGTAGAATTCCTGCAGGTATTACAGTAAGAAGATATTATGAGAAATTGTTGAGATTCATATGAGAAAATGTTGGAAAACCACATCAGGAATTGTTTGAGGAATCCAAGCTGAAATTTTTAGAGGAAGGTCAAGAGGAATCCCTAGAAGAATTCAAGAATTTAAATTATTCAAGAAAAGGATTTTTCCAGCAGTTCCTGCGGTGGTTCATCCAGGAGTTCTTTCAGAGATTTTATCTTGAAATTCTTCATTGGATTCCTCCAGAAACTCCCAAAGGCCCAATTCCTGGAATTCCAACTAGAATTTCTCAAGCATTACTGTTGTGGTTTTTCCAGAATTTCTCCAGAAATTCTTACGGTAATTCCAGGAATTCTTCAAGGGATTCCTCTAGGGATTTCTTCAGGATTTTTTGCTGAAATTATTCAAGGAAATCTGCCGGAAATTCTCTAAGAAGTTCTTTTAGTGATTCCTCTAGTGATACCTGGAAAGCTGACCTGTTATCGTATCGAATAATTACTTTTTCATAAATGGCCAAATCCAACGACCCTTTTTGAATCCGGAATAATTCCCAGGAGCCAAGTGGCCATTCCAACATTTTGTGTCACAATTTGATCGAAAAATATTGAAAAAAAAACACGTTACAGCGAAGCGTTTTATTCAAAAGTTTTCCTAGGTTATCCTCTCTCCTACGTCACACCTTTTTTAATGAAATTTCCAAAATTTTTGTATGGGTCGTCTCACTTTGCTGAACCTTATATGGGCGTTTCTTTGGTCATTCCTTTTGGAACTCAATGAGAAGTTCTTATTTGAATATAAGAGTTCCTGCAGTGAGTAACCCAGGTGCTCTTTTTCAAGTTGTTTCTGTAGCTTCTATCATAAGTTACATTTTTTGGTCAAAAAGACTAGAAGAGGCTCTTAGAACCATCATAAAACCAAAATAAAAGGTTTGAGGTTTTATGGAAGTTTTCCAAATCTCTACAAGACTAATTGGTCATCAAAATGTCTATTGGGAATGGAGTTACACCAGGAATTGGAACTGCTTAGGGAAATAATCTTGGATTGTACCCAAGAAATTCTCCTGAAATTTCTCCAGAAGTTCCTTCTGATATACACTCTAATGTTTGTTCTGATGTGCCTTTTGATATATCTACAAGAGTTCATCTTTTTTTTTTCAGAAGGTCCTCAAGAATTCCTTCTGAGATTTCTACATGAGTTTCTATATAAAAAAAAAAGACAATTACACCTTCTACGACCTTGCGGCCTCTACAGACTGTTCCTTTTAAAATTCATCCAGAATTTTCTCCACATAATCTTTTGGAAGTTTCTTCTGATAAACCATTAGGAAATCTTAAGGTTTTTGTCTGTATAATCTATTGAACTTATTTAAGAGCTTTTGGATCTGAGACTGCCAAGCTAAACTCTTTTGCTAGATATGCACCATAAACGGAATCGTTCAAGTAATTTCTGTTCATTGCACTCTTGAAATTCAATAAGAAGTAATTATTAGAATACCTGGGAGAGTTCCTGACCCCTAGGAATTCTCCAGAAGAAGCTTCTAAGATTTCTTCAGGAGTTTCTTCTGAAATTAACTCAACTGCTCCTTTCCAAATTCCTCTTGGAGTTTATATGGAGTTCCACGTGAAATTGGAATCTCTTAAACAATCAACTCTGGATTAAACCAAAAGACATCCTCTTGAAATTCTTCCAGAAGTTTCTTTTGGTTTTACCTAGATGTTCCTTTTAATATACTTACAAGGGTTTGTTGAGTTTATTTTTCAGAAAATTCTTCTGAAATTATTCCAGTTTTTTCTAAAATTCATCCAAACATTCCTTCTGAGAATTTATGGGATTTTTTGGCGCTATATCGGTCTTCGGGTTTCTTTAAAAAACAACCGGTTAGGTTAAAATTTCATCATGAGTTCCTTCTATAAATCTTTAAAGAGTGCTTTCTGGCATTCTTTCAAGAAATGCTGGGATTTATCCAGGAATTTCTCCAGGAGTTCCTTGTGGGACTCCTCCAGGGAATTATCCTGGTTCTGAGATCTCTACAGATGCTTCTCCCGAAATACCAAAGAGAATGCTTTTATCAATATTTTTCATAGAACAGCTCTTTCAAAGTATTCTTCGGTAGGAGAAATCTCTAAGAAGAAGTTGCTGAAGTACTTTTTTAAATAGCATTCGTTTAGTAATCCTCAGATGAAATTCCTGCAGGAATGACCGGATGTAGTTTCTGCAAGAATATCTAGAAGAAGGTGTGTGGTACTGAATCTGCATTGTTATTCGACTAGACTTCCAATACACGCGAGTAGCACATGGTCGGCCGAATGCACATCAAGCAATCTAGTAGGCGCGCAAACCGTCGTCGCGTCACTACTTCGCGAACGTCAAAGTGTAAACACAAGTTACTTCCTGGGGGCACCCGCTTGTCCACAATAATTCCAAGCTCCACATTTGGCGATCCTGCCAGGAGAATAGTGAATCTTCTGGGTGATGACAAGCGGGTGCATGCCCGGATGAGTGCTCGTTTGTTTTAGTACGGTTTAGTTTTCCTGGTGCGTGTGTGAACAAAGTTAGTGAAAGTGGATAGTGTTCCGGATGATCAGAAAGGATGCCTAGAGCAAACGGCCTAGGCAGTGGTGAGATTAGATAATTGTCTGGAGATTGCTCTCCTTAACCTTCCGGCAGTCGCGCGATTGACAGCGTGGTTGGCAACCACCGCTAGCATCGCGCTTTTACTGAGTACAAAAAAAGCGAGATTTTTTTACAACAGCCGGATCGCTCGAGGGTTAAACGAATGTTTTATTATCGGTTGAATTATTGCATAAATTGTGCAAGATTTGTTTACTTTTGGGTCCCGTGGTGATGTTTATCCTGTCAAAATCGCTACAAGGAACGCTTAAATGTACAATATCACTGTAAAGTTTGCTTATCTGTATGTACTAGAGATTGCCGTCCTAGATCACTCACAAGCATTGTGATGGTGCTAAATTGAACAGTTTTATTTTTTGTTCCGATTTGAGATAATCGTCAATGATGAAGTATAAAAAAACGTCATTTTTGTGATTTAAATCAAAATTGACAGGATGGATCTGATTGATTGATTGATTGATTTATCTTTATTTGAGAGACTTTCAGCCCTTGGCTGGATCGTCTCTCAGGATGGATCTGCATATGTCTTAGCCATGTCAAAAGACAGACATAAAGACTTAGAGAGCAAGCAAAATATTCATTTTATGCATGATTCCTATGCAAGAACGCTTGTGAGTGTTCTTAAGCAAGCGATTTGAACATCTGAAATTTTGCGTTTTTTTTAAGAAAAGGAAGTAGAAGGTATTCAAGGTAAAGTAAAGGTAGAAAAAGTGAATTACTTGTATGTTTTAAGCAGAGAGAGTTTCATTCGAAAATTGTGGTATTCTTGCGCATTTTTGTATTTTATAACAACATTTGGTTTGCTTATCGGTTGATTCAGTTCTGTACATATGTACAAAAAAGACCATTGTTATATACGACTTACGCTACATCTGTTGTCCTGTCGAGTATTTTGAGTATGATTTAGAATGAAAGATTGCAATCATTAAAAATGAACACGACAAAAAAATGAAACTATGAGAGCTACGTATTGTGGTGTCACCAATTGGAGATTCCATGATCATTTGATATTTACTGTAGGATCAGCGATTCTGAGTAGGAGTTAAAATAAAAAGCGCGTTTTCTTTGCAGACGTGTCAAAATTGTGTCTCTATTTGATATTTCAGTTGATCAGAGTGTACCGGCTGCAACAGTATATTATTTTTAAACATGAATAATATATGTGTGCTATTAGTAATCTCATGCTCCCAAATTCATCTCATTCTAAAAGAATCGATTATGGCACCGATTGATTCAGCTCTTTTTTTGTTTTTCATGCGTACTCACTCAAAAATACAAAAAAAAAGAAACAAAACAAACAACGCTTCAATCCTTTGTTTTTCGTAGGTTAAAAAAATGGGAGTCATATGCTTGATAAGGGATCAATACCCTGAATAACTGAAAATCAGTAAACAAAATGAGGATAAACTTTCGACTATTTGGGAGTGCTCTTTGCTGCTCGTGTTGTCGAAGTAATGATCAAACCCACCAAAGAGCTAGAGTCTGATTAACAATCAGGCAGCAACGGAAAAAGTTTCATCATAAAGCATCTTGCGAGTAAAAGAAAATCCTACGCATCGTAACATTATGGTCCCGAAAGTGAACTGAGTGTGATTTTTATCGTACCGCGCTACTCTTGAGTTGAGTATGATTGTTTTGTTCATGTATTTTATTTAGTATTGCTTCTGAACAATGTCGGGGAAGTTGGAAAAGTGGTATAAAGATGAAGTGTTGGTAGTTAATAAAGACTACAGCAATGTACATTGTGCATATCAGTATATCGCGATTTATTTATTCTAACGTAAGATGCATAGCGGTTTTTCAGATGTCTTTCAAAATTGAACAGTTAATGTCAGTCTTTGTTTCGTAACCATGTTAAGTAATGTGAAATTAGCAAAACAAGTTGACTTTTGTAAGAAATTCTGTCTCATGGCGACAGTAAACCAGTCTACAGCGAGTCCGGATGACCGCATCCTTACTTTTGTAAAAAAAAAAAAATCCTGTCTCATGGCGACAGTAAAACAGTCCACAGCGTGTCCAGATGACCGCACCCTTACTTTTGTAAGAAATTCTGTCTCATGGCGACAGTAACAACAGTCCACAGCGCGTCCGGATGACCGCACCCTTACTTTTGTAAGAAATTCTGTCTTATGGCGACAGTAACAACAGTCCACAGCGAGTCCGGATGACCGCACCCTTACTTTTGTAAGAAATTCTGTCTCATGGCGACAGTAACAACAGTCCACAGCGTGTCCGGATGACCACGCCCTTACTTTTGTAAGAAATTCTGTCTTATGGCGACAGTAACAACAGTCCACAGCGCATCCGGATGACCGCACCCTTACTTTTGAAAGAAATTATGTCTCATGGCGACAGTAAAAACAGTCCACAGCGCGTCCGGATGACCGCACCCTTACTTTTGTAAGAAATTCTGTATCATGGTGACAGTAACAACAGTCCATAGCGTGTCCGGATGACCGCACCCTTACTTTTATAAGAAACCCTGTCTCATGGTGGCAGTAAAACAGTCCACAGCGCGTCCGGATGGCCGCACCCTTACTTTTGTAAGAAATTCTGTCTCATGGCGACAGTAACAACAGTCCACAGCGCGTCCGGATGACCGCACCCTTACCTTTGTAAGAAATTCTATCTCATGGCGACATAAACAACAGTCCACAGCGTGTCCGGATGACCGCACACTTACTTTTATAAGAAACCCTGTCTCATGGTGGCAGTAAAACAGTCCACAGCGCGTCCGGATGACCGCACCCTTACTTTTGTAAGAAATTCTGTCTTATGGCGACAGTAACAACAGTCCACAGCGCGTCCGGATGACCGCACCCTTACTTTTGAAAGAAATTCTGTCTCATGGCGACAGTAAAAACAGTCCACAGCGCGTCCGGATGACCGCACCCTTACTTTTGTAAGAAATTCTGTCTCATGGCGACAGTAACAACAGTCCACAGCGTGTCCGGATGACCGCGCCCTTACTTTTGTAAGAAATTCTGTCTCATGGCGACATAAACAACAGTCCACAGCGTGTCCGGATGACCACACCCTTACTTTTGTAAGAAATTCTGTCTTATGGCGACAGTAACAACAGTCCACTGCGCGTCCGGATGACCGCACCCTTGCTTTTGTAAGAAATTCTGTCTCATGGCGACATAAACAACAGTCCACAGCGTGTCCGGATGACCGCACCCTTACTTTTGTAAGAAATTCTGTCTCATTACGACAGTAAAACAGTCCACAGCGTGTCCGGATGACCGCACCCTTACTTTTGTAAAAAAATTCTGTCTCATGACGACAGTAAAACAGTCCTCAGCGTGTCCAGATGACCGCACCCTTGCTTTTGTAAGAAATTCTGTCTCATGGCGACAGTAACAACAGTCCACAGCACGTCCGGATGACCGCACCCTTACTTATGTAAGAAATTCTGTCTCTGGTCTCAATTGATCTATTATATGGTCTGACGTTCAAACTTCTAAACTTTTGTTTGTTGTATAATTGCTGTTCCATGAGAATCTGACCGAAGAGGTGATGAGACATTTTTGACGATTCAGGAAATAGATGAAATGGTATTCCTTGATTATCACGCCGAGGACCTGGAATCGAATCCCACTCCCAATAAACTCACAAAATGTGAGTTCTTGCTTTGGAAGGGAAGTAAAGCGTGGGTCCCGAGATGAACTAGCCTAGGGCTAAAAATCTCGTTATTACAGATAAAAAAAGATATTCCTAGAAGATGCTGCAATATAAGAATATTTCATGCAGAAGATACGCATAAGGGAAGAACCATGAATCTCCGATTACATATTTTGGTTTGGTAAACATTCATAGTAAAAACATAACAAAACTAGCAAAATTTAATATTTGTTTAGTACCTAAGCTTTGCAAGATTATTGTGATGAATGCCGTGTCGCTGATTAAAATGCGGAAGCTGCGCACAACTTCCAATGTGAAAAAAAAAAAAAATCTCGAACTGGATGGTGTCGTGGTTCAGCTGTGTGACGTCTGGTTTAATGGCAGTACTACCAGCGGCGTCATGGTCGCGATTTTTTCCGCAGTCAAGTTCGCAGATTGTGAACAATCCTCGGTACCCACTTTACGTAATTTATGTTTAGTCCCTTGCTGTCAGAGCTGTCAGATCGGTGTAACACGCTAAATAAAATTTACACAAAAGGCAATTTACACGAAAAAAAATACACGGTAATGAATATTTATTGGGTACCGGACTGGTCACCGAAAATTTAATGGTTTTCTTTGGTACATCGAGGTCTTGAAATTAGTCTATGGTACTACCTAGTCTATGGTACTACACTACTGGGCTTCGTGGCCTTGCGGTTAGCGGCGTCAGTCGTCTAGGCGTTTCGTAAGCCTCGGAGTGCGAGTTCGATTCCCGCTCCAGTCGGGGAAAACTTTTCGTCGAACGGAAAATTCTCCATTGGGTTACTGGGTGTTATGTGTGTTGTCCGTTGTCTCGTGTTGGTAATGTTCAGTCTGTGCAGCCTCTGGCTGAAGACGGTGTAGTGTCTTTTTTTTTTACTATTGGGTGCAGGTATTCAGTAAAACTTTGCTGATGGTAGGCATATGAGTAGTAGATACATATTATCGTTCAGTGTTCATTGATTAGCAATTCTACTAATACAATTTAAATAAAACAGGAACGACATCGAAGGCTGGCGTTGAAAATGAACGAAAAACAATTAAAAACTATGTAGTATCTAGGCTTGCAAGCTTCTGTTACTATATTCATCCCTGAGAAGAGGGAGGATGTGTGGTACTGAATCTGCATTGTTATTCGACTAGACTTCCAATACACGCGAGTAGCACATGGTCGGCCGAATGCACATCAAGCAATCTAGTAGGCGCGCAAACCGTCGTCGCGTCACTACTTCGCGAACGTCAAAGTGTAAACACAAGTTACTTCCTGGGGGCACCCGCTTGTCCACAATAATTCCAAGCTCCACAGAAGGTTTTGGATGAATCCTGCGCAGGTGATTCTGTGGGAATTCTCAAAAATGTCCTTTGGAGAATTTCCAATTAGTAGATTCTGAAAGAATCCGTCGAATGAATTAATTTAGGAATCACCAGAATGAATTTTGCAGCATGATTTCCTGGCGTTATATGAAGATGGAGGTAATCAGTTCATTACCTTAACGGATTTCAAGGTTGCAGGGTTGGGCGAGCAATGGCATTTGAGCCTAGGCTTTCGAGCCAGGGCATAAGGCGGAAATTTCTACATATGGCCCATCCCAGGAAGAAAACCTTTAATGGAGTGACAGTTACTTTCTGAGCAACGTCACTCTCAACGTTTCGCGTCTTATCTATACTAAATACTATGACGAACGGCTGAAGAAATGTCGCCGTTCTATGATTTAGTTCAATTGTATTAAAAACGCTGCACAGTGCTTGTAGTACATCTCCGATGCACTGCAAGTATTGATACTTAAAAAAAAGACAATCATACCGTCTTCGACCTTACGGCCTCTAAAGACTGAACAGTACAAACATTCGACAACGGACAACACATATAACATCCAGTGGACCAGTGGAGAATTTTCCGTTTGACGAAAAGTTTTCCCCGACTGGAGCGGGAATCGAACCCGCACTCCGAAGCTTACGAGACACCTAAACGACTGACGCCGCTAACCGCTCGGCCACGAAGCCCACCCATACTGACAAGTAGTCGATTATATCATTTGCAGGATTCTTCCAACAAATGGCAGTGTATGTGTAAACTAGACTAGACTAGACTAGACAACGAATTTCAAGGTTGTCAAGGGGAGGTTAAGGAGGGTGAGCGTAATGCAATTCGGGGCTTCAGACGGATTCATTGAGGTTTAATGGGGTTTTGAAGAGAATTTCAGAAAGAGTTTCAAGATGTTGTGGAGGTTCTAGTAAATTTCAGGATATTTTCCTACTGGCAAAAGCAGCTACATAACAACATTTGGAGCCAATGTTTTTAAAAGTCAGCTCTCTGATACAGCAAATATTTGGATTCACAGAGATTCTTGGGTATCTCTGGAGACTTCAAAGGTGTACAGAAGATTTCGGATGGATTTCAAGACGTTTGATAGCGCTTCGGAAGGAGTTGGGACATTTCAGGCCTTTCTGGAGATTATGCGATTTAAGAGATGTTTCTGAAAGCCTCAGGAAGGTTTCAGAGGGGTTTCAAGTCGATACAGGTATTTCAGGAGCCTTCATAGGGTTACTTGGAAGTTATATGAAGGTTCAGGTGAGTTTCTGGCAGGTGAAATAAGCGTGTTTCAGAGAGGATTTGAAACATTTTAAGAAATTTTAAGGCTGTTCTAAGGGTTCCAGAAATGTTTTCGGGGCTTTCAGATGTGTCTTTCGGAAATGATCCCTGGGGTTTCTGAGATGTGTTTGGGAATTTCAGAAGGTAAGAAGGGTTTGAAGGGATTTGAAGTGCTTCAGAAGGTTTCTGAGAGACTCACAACTAGTCGCGTTCGGTAAACGTCACCGAATTTTTCCGGTAAAAAACTTACCGGTTGAGATTTCGGTAAAACATTACCGAAGTCGTTGATTTTTTCTAAGTGTGTAGGGAGGTTTTGGAAAACTTGGAGATAGGAAAGTAAAGAACGGTTTCAAGGATCCTAAAGTAACATGTTTTATGCAAATAAACAAAAAGAGGTGCTAAAACCAAAATAAAAAGTATAAGGTTTTATGGCAGTTCTCAAAACCACTTCAAGACTAATTGGTCATCAAAATGTTACTAGAGGAGTTTGACAGGAAAATTGATAGAACATATGATGAAAAACGGGTCTATGTATAATAGAGTGGGTCAACGTTGTATGGAGAAACTTTAAATTTGATCGTTTCAACCCGGAACAAAGATTTTTCAATCTATATTAACGCCCAAAACAACTGTGCAAAATTTGGGAGCGAATGGTTGCGTCCCCGTATTCCGCATTGCGATTGAAGTTTTTATGGAAGTTAGTATGGGAAAACGTACTTTTTTGCATTTTACTAATAAGTTGTATTCTTTTATCTAATACCATATAACTAATGACGTTAAAGTTTAGCCTAGGATATGCCAAAAAACTTTGCCGAAGACCGCGAAGTGATCCGATGCTTGTGAAAAAAGTTATTCGCCTGGTAACTTAGGCCAAAACTTGAGATTTTATTATTGATGTTATTCCTTTACATGTTAAACGTTAAGCACCACCGGGCAATCTGTACGTTATAACTTTTTTAACAAGTGTCGGATCACTTTGCAGTCTTCGGCAAAGTTGTTCGGCATATCCTAGGCTATACGTCAACGTCATTAGTTAGATTGTTTTAGACGAAAAATTTCAGTTTATGAGAAAAATGCAAAAAAGCACGTTTTCCCATACTAAATTCCATACAAATTTCAATCGCAATGCGGAATACGGGGAAGCAACCAATCGCTCCCAAATTTTGCACAGTTGTTTTAGACGCTAAATGGAATCGAAAAAGCTTTGTTCCAAAAAATCGACTTTGTTGACCCAGTCTAATGTATACACACTCAAAACAGATTTGCGGGCTCGGCAAAAACGCGCACAGCCGTCTGCTCAGTAAAACTATCAGCTGATATCCCAGCAAAAAGTGACATTTGTTAGCTGACTCTCAGCAAAACGATTGCCGAAGCTCAGCAATGAACTGTCAAAATTGCTGAGATCTCAGCAAAATTGTTGTTTGCTGATTACTCGGCTGTGCAAATCTCGGCAAAAGAATGGAAAAATGCTGATATCCCGGCAATCTGAATTAAGTGTGTAAGCTTATTAAGCACTAGTTACGCTTGTATGTAAATATGATGGCAGATACTCAGGAGACCCTAAAGCAATCATTGAACTTAATAAATGACCGATCATAGTTTCCTGAGGCTGGTTAAGTAGTTATTTGCAGTGCTTTAAATGATCACTAGTAATGCTATTAATGAAAATCGGCAAGACATTCCAACATGCAATCGGCGCCCCAACGCGGATGAAGCCTTGGGTATAAACTGTCAACGTGTGTTCGTGTAGATCATCTGCGGAACTATCTTCGTCCAAAATTGGAAACAATCTTGAATAGAAGAGTAACCTTCAAAATGTTTTCTATACCAGAATTCAAAAACATGGATTTGATTTCTCGAAACAAGGCTCTAAAAATGTTTATTGTCTATGTAACTTTTCTTTAAGATGTCAATTGTTATTTTACTGTAGAAGCTCTTCACTTTGTTTTATGATGTAATTGTCCTCAAATGTAAGAAGAACTATATAAAAGTATTGACAAAAAAAGACCTTAACTCAAGGCAGTTGTAAGATGCCCTTGGATAGTTTAATGCTTTCTCCCACTCAAACTTGGTCTAAATGATTTTTGACTCCTTCTTCTCTTTCGAGACTTTTGGTCCTAGGCAAGTTCATCTCGTGAACCATGTATAGCTTTTCTTCCGAAGGATGGACTCATATTGGCGAGTTCTTCGGGAGTGGGATTCGATTCCAGGTCCTCAGCGGGATGATCAGGTACTTTAATCATCACACCAGGTCCGCTCCATGGTTAGACAAGCACTTTTTGAGGTAAAATTTGCGGAAGGCAATATGAAAACAACGCGAAGCAAAGAAAATGTATGAGAGTTTTCATAACGCAGCCACTCGCATGCACAGCTTGCTACGATCTCTCCAGATTTTTACACTGTGAGTTACCCAGAAATTGTTGATCTCATCTCCCTCAAATGAAACGAAATTACACCATTCAACACTAAATTTTGTTATGAGATGAGAAAAAAAAAGAACAGGTGTTTGGGACCCTAGAAGTGTCATAGTGAAAAAATTTTTGAAAAATATAGGACCGGGCCTTCACAGTTCAAAACCGAAGTTTGTATGGAGAACTTGGGGTGTTCAATTGATATGTGCATAAGAACGCGCTGTGCATATACAGGGGTTGGCCAAAATGTTTGGCATAGGCAACTTTTTTTTCTCTAACAAAAAAGTTCAACATGCTGTAAATTTTTATAGAGTGCATAAACAATTACCGAATTTTGACTGTTTGTCCACCTATTATATGTGCATCATTGGTACAAAGCTCGATTGATTAATTTTTCGCGAAGCTAGAACCGTTCTCGTGAAACGCAATTTTTTAAACAACTAAATTTAAGCTGTCATATCTCGAAATCCAGTGAACCGAGTGAATCAATTTGACTCAAATATGTAAGTTGGTCTGGCAAGCTAGAAACAATGAAATACGAAAATGTATTGCAGTTCAAGGAAGCAAAAAAAGTTTTCATAATCATTAAATAAACTGTGCTTGTAATGTTACTAAAAAATCAAAGATAAAATATAAAAATCAAACACAAAAATGACCGACTCGCATTTTATTATGATTATAGTTTTCTTCTGGTAATCCATTATTACTATTGCTACCCTGAAAAAAGAACTATGTATAACAATTATGAATGCATTGAGTGACAAGACCTTCACATTTTTCAGTATTTTCACCAACGTTTCCCAACATTTGTTTGTTAAACATTCAGTAATCCTTCAATTCGATTGGATAACCTGTCCTTATTACATCCTTCACAAGCTTCTGTTAATCGCCACGCAACGAACCAACCCGCCGTCATCGATCCACCCAAGAAGACCGAAAACTTCGAAACAGGTGTCCTTCATTATCCTTCCCATGCCTTGTCCGACCAAGCATCGCATCGACAGGAACATCGTCCTGATCGGCACCTTGCACCAACGACCCAACTGTGTACACACAACACATTCATCCCACTATCAGCTGTCGCTGAGCACGCGAGAAAACACCTGTCACCACAACCACCGCCACCACCTCATCCCTCCTATTCGTTGATCATCCCTTTCTTCTATCCTTGATGCCTGTTTTACGTAACCATCTTTCCTTCTTACCTGTTCAAAAAGTCAGTGCCTGCTTCGATGATAATCCATTCAAACGACCGCGCACAGCGATGTTCGTCGAATTGTGCTAATCCCAGAAGATGACAGTTTTTCCTCTTCAGCCAGTCAGTCAGTCTCTTGACCCCTAGTCGAGTGACTTTTCCCGCGCTCTTCTTCTAATCTGTCTGATCTGGTGCTCTGCTGCAGCACCACCGTCACACACTGCACGCACGCACTCTGATCAGCGTCTTGTTGATGTTGTCAACAGCTGGAACAGCGGTCGCTCCCGCCGCGGCTAACTAGATCGCGCACATGGGATGGGACACTTTTTTTTTCTGGCACCGCTCTCTTCGGCTGATTAATTTTCTTCTGCGATCACTTTCTTCAATTTCGATTTGGGCGAAATGCTTACTTTCTTCCTTTGGTATTTTTGGAACTGTGTTTTGCAGGTAGGGAAAAAAAGCTCCGGAGAGATCGAGCGATCTTCTTGGTTTTCTTCCCTTTTGACGGGTGTGTATCTATTTCAGCTACTAGCCACTTCTGCAGCACCGCTCATGAGCTGTTGTTATTATTTTTGCACATCACACACTCACCTTTCACGACTCTGCCTGCCGCTTCGTTGATTGCGATTTTTTCCTGTTATTTACCTCTTTTTTGCTTCACTTGAACGGACGCCGTACACTTGGCTTTCCGCTTATCTTTTTTGTGCACCTGGGTTGTATCTATTTTTTATTTCTTTTCCTTCTAATATGTTATTAGTTGACACTTTGTTTTCTTTTTCCCACCCCTTTCTTCGAACTCTTCGCGCCTGTTTTCGCTACTGTTGTTTCTTCTTCGCTTCTTGGGGTTTGATTTTCGGTTTGCGTGTTTCGACCGAATCGTCGGTTCCGTGTGCTTCACGCCGATAATTATTAGGCTCACACTCAATTTGTCAAACAACACTGATAATGGTACGGAGAATTTTTGATTTGTTTTCTTACTCTTCTCCGCTTTGGCGTTGATGGTGATTCCTTGGGACCGCGGTTCGTCAGCCTATTTGTACGGTTCACTTTTAATCCTTCGCACAACTATTTACACTGAAGACAGCTGGATCAGATGCTTCGGTAACTCTGGCAAAGGCTTCAACTGACGCACTTAATCATCCCCTAATAATCACCATCGCTTCCTCTAATTCTATCAATTTTTGACCCCGCAGAACGACACACAACACAATTTCAACGCAGGACTATATTTTCCCTTTGTCAATGCTTCATCAACACAAATTTACGGATATCCTTCCCCGTGGTTTTGGTGTTTCCTATTATTTCACGTTTGTTTTGTGCTTTTCTTTCGCCGTATTCTCCTCTCACACGATTGGGATTGCACCGTTTCAAAACACCGGGATCGTAGGCTGCAGCGCGTTAGGACAACTGTTGTCTCGAACGACCGATTCTGACAGCTGTAGTATTTTTTTTATTCACTGTTTCGATTCTTCGATCTTCTTTCATCAACTCTGCACAACCTCTGTTTTGCTAGTTTTCTGCTTCGTTCTTCGGTTTTCTGTATTCCTTCTGATCCTGGCACTAGTCTTCTGCTTTTCTGAATGCTTATCTTCTCAAAACTCAACACTTATCCCCAGTTAACAATAGACTCACTATTTTCCTTCTTGTCACACAATGCTCAAACATCAATAACCAGCAATGCCTTACACTCAGAAGAATATTGTATTTTGGTGGTGAGTCGCCCTTCCTTGGTATCTCGCTCACTGTCGTCCGGAGGTCGCGCGTCAAGTCGAGAGGTAAACGATAGACTAAACAGCCCGTCTGATATTTGGCTCGGTCACAGCGGACCACACGGCAAAGGCGCAACGACGATGACGAGCGACACCAGGCACCACCGTGCATATACAATATCGTAAAAGGGTCACTCACGGTCGGTCGATCGGTGCGGAGTGGAAGCAACACCAAACCATAATATATCCCGCGCACTCAGTAGGCAGTGCGACTTCGAGGCAACCCGAGACTCCGGAGAGAAGAGAGTGAGTGCCGTGCGGCGGCGGTCATGCGGCAGAGAATTTTTGTTGCTGTTGGCAATATTAATAATCATCACAGCAGCCAACCAGCCAGCCTGCTAGTCAGCCGCGCTCCAACAACAGCCGAGACGTACGAAGGAGCGAGAAGGCGCAAAAGGGAAAATGCGAAAATCCATCGAATCCGAGGGAAAAAAACTCTAGTCAATCCACTTAGCGGTGATGATGCTTTTCTCGTGCGTTCAAATGATCATTTAAACAAATTGAATGAACTTCTATGAATATTTTTCGTTTTTCCCGCTTTATATTTTCCCGTCTGTATATGTGACTACACTCTCCGAGCCTTCAATCGGAAAGTGTCATTTTCAAAGCGAACACGTACCCTTTCCAATATACTCAGTGTACAAGAAACATAACAATATATACAGTGTTCAGTTCATACCCCCATCTGGAGAAATGGAAGGAACGACAGAGACGAAACAACAAACGACCGAAAGAGATCCGCGGAGATTGCGATTGTTGTTGAGAGTGTCGTGCGAGCAATTCGATAAATTGAGAGCGAAGCGGCGAAAATTAACTCACACTCCACACCCCTGCTGCTGGCTGTGCCATAGCGATTCCACATGGTTCCTGCTGGAAGGGGAAGGTGGTGGCATGGTGGGTAAGATGGGTGACGCGCTGCTCGAAGCAGCAGCAGCACCAGCAGCAGTGTGGAAGCGTAGGAGGAGAACGGGCGGAGAAGAATTTTGTTCGGAAGATATGGTTATCATTCTTATTCGAACAAATTGAATGAATTATGTAAAATTAGGCGGAATAATGGGATTTTTGTTTCGTAGGAACACTTGATGGGATCGTGGGAATTTTAGTGTTTTTTTTTGGTTCGATCGTTCTTTTGTCGGTTTTGGGAACTTTGATTGATATTTGTACCGGCGCGTAATGGGTTTTTAATGTGCTTTGGAAGAAATGTTTAACGGCAGGAATGTTTAGATATAGGTGCTGACACTGTTGAGAGATAGGCTGTTCAGAAACCACCAAGCGTCCCCCGTGGTTCAGATAAACCACCAAGCGTCCCCATTATTTGTATAAAAATATTTATATGTAATTAAATAATGCTGAAAGAGTTGTTACCTCAATACCTTCAAAACATCAAATGTACAGGATTCGTACATTATGAACTATGTAAATCATATCAAACACATCAAGTTACATCTAGACCAACATTTGGAAATGGTGTAACAACCATTGTAATTTTTTCCTTCTCCGTTCCACCTGAGCGTATTTCCATGAAATCTCAGACCAGTAACAGGTGGGGCAGACTCCCCTCTATCTGATAACGGGTTAAGTTTGCATTAATAATTTGAAATATGCCTAGTTGGGACGGAAGAACTTAAGCGTGTAATGGTTGTACCGCCATTTTCACATGTTGGTCTTGAGTGCATTTTTTTCCATAAAATAAATTTTTGTTTTTAGAATCTCCAAGAGCTTCCTTGAAAAAAGGTCATCGGATCTACAAGCGTAATAAGTCTGGAACGTCTTGAAACCCTTTTTGAAACCGTCCGAAGCGTGGCGCTATTCTCGCCTTGCGTGTCAATACAGTGCTAGTGAAACACTGACCTGCTCTTTATTGGCCGTATAATAGTCCTATAGCATGAGCATGAGCATGAGCATTGGTGATCGTACACTTCGTAGTTGCTACTCCGCGATTGACTTGATCTAGCGGAATTGCACAGAGAACCAATAGATGGGGCTTGGGCTTGGGATTAGCACACCTTCAATGTACACGTTCCGAGAACTCAAATTTTAATAGGTTAATAACGGCGCCGGCCACGTCCTTACGGTCAACCGGGGAAGGGAAGGAATGTTAGTTGCACAACCGTTGCTACTAGAGGTTGAATATAAAGGGTGTACGGAATCAAATTGCGCCACAGAAAATAGTGTATAACTTTTGATTGCATGCATCAAACTGGCTGATTTTTTCACCAATAATAGCTAATAGTGCGCAGATGATACTGTAAAATTTTCATCGGAATCGGTAAATTATTGGTGGAGATATCTTCCACACGAGAGAGTGAGGTTTTGGAATTCTTGTACACTCATCGTGAAAATGGTTTAGGCTATAACTTTATTGTTACTTTTTCAAAACATCTGAAAATTTGACTAAAAATTAACAACATAATAAAAATGAAGTGGTGAAAATTTCATCAAGATTGATTTAGTACTGAATTTTCTAGAATTCAAAACACAAACCGCTTCATAGTGAATTTTAGGTCCTTCATAGAAATTTTAAGGTCCGTGTGCACTATTTTGACTGTAGAACAGTCAATATTGCTCCGATTCTAAATAAAATTTTACAGTTCTAAACTATCATTGTAACATGATTACAGTAAAATTTTGAGCCATTTTGGCTGAAAACTTTGGAAGTAAGACAACTTTGAATGTCTCAATACAGTTCAATCGGTTTGCGTATTGTGATTTATGGACACATATACGACCACAACTTTTAATGGCTAGACCAAATCAAATGAAATGTTCAAACAATATTCCTACATACATATTCCACTTACAGAAAAAAAATCATTGCAATCGGTTTAGTATTTCTGTTCCTAGAAATAGATCTATAAAATATAAATTTTATTTTAATTCTTTGTTTGCGCAAGAATCCCAAAGTCTTTCCAACGTCGGAGATATCTCCACCAATACTTCACCGATTCATTTGAACATTTTATGGTATCATCTGCACATAATATACTGTTAGTGGTTAAAAAATTAGCCATTTTGATGCATGCAATCAAAAGTAGTACACAATTTTCCGTGGCGCAATATGATTCGGTACACCCTTTACTACTGTGCCCTCCACAGTTGTCACGGGAAGGAGATTTTGTTAGTTGGAAGGGATGGGTAGTTACATAAATCAGGATTCACTTTGGTAAGCGTTGCAATCTAAAGAACCATGAGCATACACAAAACATATATTCACAGAATTGTGTCACCTCACAGTTTGGAGGAATGGTGAGACCTTAAAAATTCTTAATAGGAATTTAGAGAAAGCCTCATGAAACCAAAGATATCTTGCGTCACCTTGCAATTAAGAGGATTGGTGAACCAATATATAATGTTTCTTGCTTTTGACACTATGGACGCGAAATAATGAGAAAAAAATTTTGTGCCGAAACCAATTGTGACGAAACGTACTTATTAAGGAAAACAATACTGAAACATATTGAAAAACTGAATACTGTGGCCAGCACCTTTCAGTGGCGGACTGTACAATAATATAGGAAAATTTTATTGAAAAAATTTGAATGGCAAGAATTTGCGCCGACACTTAAACTTTGCAATGCTTGTGGTGTAAATACACGAAAGATGAGTTTGAGAAATATACACAAACAGATACGTGATAGACAAAGTGGAAGAGATAATTTTCAAGATGCAACTTTCGATATTGAAAACAAGAACCAAGTCGACACCCATGGTGACGAACTATACGAATTTGATCAAAATGTTCAAAAAATACATTCACACATAATGGATAAATAAAATAATGAAAAGAAAGACATACAGAAAGAAAATAACAAAGAAGCAACAAGAAACAAACTCACCAGATAAAAAAGCCCACCACACGACAACGCGCGGTTCGACGAACCCGAACTATCACTTTTCATTGATGGCTAGGTGGCTACTTCTTTGTAGCACCGCCATCCTGAATGCTGTTTGCGAGGGAACTCTATTGGCCGTATGATAGTCCTATAAGGCCAAAAAGGCGATATGTACTGCTTATAGTAACTTGGGTCACTAGAAACCTCCTGTAACCGGAATCCCCTTAGAATCCTCTCCGGCTCCAAAAACCCTCTATAGCTCCGTCGAACTCCTTGCATCTGAAACTCGTTGGAAATTGTAAATGCCACTACCCAAGTAACAAAATTAATTTTATAATGCTTTTGAAGGGTTCTTCAACACCTATTCTTTAAAACCGAGCATAAGCCAAATTACTCTGCATAACTATGTCAAAACAATCATAGATCCGTCATAAGACGAAAGAAGCCCAATCTAAGATAGTCTTGGAGAACTCATTTTAATATTCTCTCAAAACCTTTTGTATTTCACAAGTTGCCCTCTAGGCGAATTGTTATCTCCTTGTAGAGCTCTTCGAGTGTACTATAAAACGATAACAAAATTGACTGCTTCCGACAGTTTTTGTGCTGCTGCAGCTTTTATGTTGCAGGAAAAAAAAATGACTCGGGAAAAACCTTCATGGCAATCAATGGTACAACATTATAATTGGGATTAGTTTCTAACACAAAATTGGAATACTTCCGTAGTGTAACAAGGTTGCTAACTGCCAAGCGAAATTTATCGTATATTAGTTGTATGATACTTCCGAAACTTGCAACGCGCTTCGAGAATAATGCAATAGTAGAATCTCTAGAATTATTATTTCAAGTCACGAGAACATTATTCATGAGTTTTCTCAACATGGCTTAAATTGAAATCCACGAAGTCGTCTTTAATTATCGGTGGTTTTAATCAACACCACCATAAGATCGTCTTAAATTCCTTTCAAATCAATCAAGAGTTAAAAGCGTCACTCAAGAGTCCTCAGATTTATAACGGTTTATGCAAACTCCGCCGAGAACGTCATGAATCTTGATGCCAAATTGTAAACGAACAAATAATTCCGTCGTTGATTGATTTGTGTTTATTAGAGAGACTTTCAGCCCTTGGCTGGTTCGTCTCTCGTAATTCCGTCGTACCGCGATTGATTGTGTGTTATAATGTGAGCAGGCAGTTTCCACTGCCACTTCAATACTTGTGTTGCATCTCTGATGCATTGTAAGCATTAATAATGATAAGAAAAATAATAGAAGTAGTCGGTTCTATGGTTTTTCATCGAATCTTTCAAGTGATGGCTGTGTATGTATTTTTGTTCCCAGAATTTTCCTTTCTCGACTAAGATTAAGTTCAAACTTCTATTAGCACATGCTTCTTTCCTACCAGTTTGTATTATTTTATGTTTGGTTGGAATTTGTATTTCAACGAAAAGAACCCACCTCCACATAACAGTGTTACGCGAAAGAACAAATTATTTTTAAAGGAAAAATCTCAGGTGGAATGAGCAGTATATGCAGCGAGAATTACAACATGTGTGACGATAGTACATGATGATCATTCGACTAGATGACCTTTCAGGTCAATGACCATGCGGCAATTTATTTGTATGTAAGACCTACTCACCCACCTTCTACAAAAACAAATATTTATTACCTCCACAAACTTTTACGTGAAAAATTGAATTCTATTGCTTGATTTGCAGAAATTTCCGATTTATTTCTTCAATTACCTTAAAAATTTTCCCCGACCCAGAAAACCCGCAGAGAATAAACCGGATCAGAAAACTAAAAAACGTGTGCTAAACTCAACCACAGACAAACAGACGTAACTCTTAGAGGAAATTCAATAATATTTTTGTTCGATGTCTTTTTTATGAATACGCTGCCACCTATTGGTAGAACTGCGCAAGACACTGTCGGTCATGATGAATTACGATTTGACGATTGCCCAACTCGCACACTACTACACAGCAAATAATTTTGTAATATCCAGGCGCGTAATTTCAGGCGATGTATCCCTTTTCAAACGTAATCTCACTAGGATGCATCGTTTTCCAACAATTATCACACTCACTATGTACACCCTGGTTGGCACCGGAAAGTGTCAACAAACCCATTCCAGCAGATACCTAGAAGCAGTATCATGTTTATCAGTCAAAATTGAACCAATAAATTAAGCTTAGGACTAGCACACCATTCTCAATGTACACAGTTCGAGAACTCCCAACTATAGAAAGGTAAATAACTGCAATTGTGTAGAATTAGCTCAGTGTTAAAATAAACGTTAAAAAAAACCAGATTAATCCACCTAGTGGTGATAGTGCCTTTCTCGTCGAATATATACTCACCTTTTTTTTTTCGTCCATAAGCCGAAGTGTTCCTGAATCCTGAGAATACTCTTGAACGGAATAAATCTCATTTTCTTCTTTTGTCACAGTGCTCGTTGACTCGTCAATGGGCAGTGGAGTTGATAAATAATAAATGTATTTGATGAAAAAATTCTCAAAAAATTAAGCAAAACCGCTTAACTCATCGGTTTTGATAAAAAAAAATCTGGAAGACTCAAATTTCACTTTAAAATTGAAAAATTTATTGGTTTATTTATTTGTGTCCTTCTTCAAAATGTTGAATTCCGACCAAAATATCCAAGGGGGACCCCTCTGGACTTAAGAGTAAATCGAAATTTGTGTCAGCCTTATTCAGAAAAGCAACAATTTTATCAAAGCCATAATTGAATTTGGAAACTTATTAATGGCTCATATTCCGACGCAATGTTAAACGTATAGACCGAGCTGAAAATATCAAACCTCTCAGTTCACTGTTTGACCACCTTCATTAGCACTGGATGCCGATCATTATGAAGACATTTCGGCAATTTTTTTCTGCGCACTTTAGCCTATATTTAATTATCATTAGTTATAAGGAGTCGGTTTCCACGGTAGGGCGATGGAAGTGCGAGTGAAAAATCCGGGTTCAGAATCGCGCTACAATAATCGTAGATCAGTCGGTTTCCACGGTAGGGCGAGCACGAAATCCGGGATCAATGGTCATCGTGATCAAATAAATCATAATCGTGATGAAGACCGCGACGTGTATTTCCATATAACTAGTGGATCATATCACCTAACAGAGGTGGCTCCTAGATCCACACCTTACCCTACCCTACTAACCACCATTCCTTCCCGTGACAACTGTGGGGATGCTGTGGATTCCACGGTTTCTAGTAGCAACGGTTGTCGAACTAACATTCCTTCCCTTTCCTGATGACCGTAAGGACGTGGCCAGCGCCGTTATTGACTTTAAATAGCTGAACTCTCGAATTGTGCACATTGAGAATGGTTAGCTAGCCCCAAGCTTTCACATTCATTGGCTCTCTGTGCAACTTCGATTGTTCTGGTCAATCACGGAGTAGCAACTACGATGTGTACGGTTATCTTTGCTTTGCTTGCTTTGCTTTGCTTATTTAATTATCATTAGTTATAAGATTCATGTAAAATTTGATAAAAAAAAAGTGCAAGCAAGCGAAATTTCCCATATTAAAGCCCATTCAAATTTCAACCATGTTACAGAGCGCGAGGGCTCAACCAGTTGCATCAAAATTGTTCGCAGTAACTTTAGACGCAAAAGGGGATTGGTGCTATAAAATTTAAATTTTTCATACAACGTTGATCCATCCTACTGCATAATGACGCCTCAAGAATCTAAAATGATGTAATTTGACAAGATCGCTTAAATTTTTATCAAGATTTTGTTCTTTAACTAATATGTGTAAATCGCTTTTATCGATTTTGTTCACCTGTGTAATTTTAGCAATGGATCCAATCCTGATTCTGCAACACTGCCGGTAATCTTAAGTGTGGTCACAGACTATTTTCTTGCTGCCCGTTTATCTGGATAACGAACATTGTTGATGATTTGATGTTTCGAATGCATGGGTTTGGTTTAGTTTTTTGATTGGTCATTTCCGATGGGACACCTGGAACCGGTTCCGGAACACAACCGGTTTAGATTAGGTATGAAACTATTTTCCTGCTTACCGTTCATCTGGTTATAGAAAAAGCCGCTCTTCGATGTGTCACATGCCTGGGTTTGGTTCACCTTTTTAATTGCGGCCACTTCCGGCAGGACATCCGGAACCGGTTCCGGAATACAATTAGTTCAGATATAGTCTGAAACTATTTCCTTGCTTACCATTCATCTGGTCAACGAAAAAGCTGTTCTTTGATTTGCCTGGGTTTGGTTCACTTTTTTAATTGGCCTCTTCCAGCAGGACATCCGGAACCGGTTCCGGAATACAATTACTTCAGATATGGTCTAAAACTATTTTCTTGCTTACCGTTCATCTGATTATCGAAAAAGCCGCTCTTTGATGTGTCGCATGCATGGGTTTGGTTCACTTTTTTAATTGACCACTTCCAGCGGGACAGCTGGAACCGGTTCCGGAACACAACCGGTTCAGATATAGTCTGAAACTATTTTCCTGCTTACCGTTCATCTGATTATCGAAAAAGCCGCTCTTTGATGTGTCGCATGCATGGGTTTGTTGCATTTTCATATCTGGCCCCTTCCTGGGGTACCGGTCCGGAACACCTAAATGGCCATAACTCCGGATCGGCTGGACCGATCTGAACCATTTTCAATAGGAAACAATGGGACAATGTACCCCGTCGAATGAACCATCGGTCGTTGAAATCGGTTCATATTTACTATCTAAAAATGAGGTGACCTTTTTGTACACATACACACACACATACATACACACACACACATACATACACACAGACATCACCTCAATTCGTCGAGCTGAGTCGATTGGTATATAACACTTGACCCCTCCGGGGGCTCTATCAAATTTTCGTTTTTGGAGTGAACATATAGCCTTTCGGTACACCTTGGTGTACGAGAAAGGCAAAACAAAAAAATATAATTTCATTTGATTTCCGCGATCCTTCCACCAGAGGCACTAGTGTTCGATCGCTTTGAAGTTTGCTAGTGTACACGTTGCTGAATGATGCAAACGAAAATTACAGGCGATTTGTGTACACAGCAAAAAAATCTTGTAATATCACATCATTTTCGATGCACATCAGTCACGTCGTAAAATTGATGTAAAAATTACATCCGTTCTACGCAGCAAATCAGCCGCCGAAGCTTGAAAGTGGGTCTAGCAATCGCTAGAACCGGATCGATTGATGAATCATAATAAGTGAAATATTGGCATGGATTCGTACACTGATCCGTTGATTGTGAACCGTATCCCTTACCTCTCGGCTAATTCACCGAGTTGGAAGGTAGATGATAAACATGATACTGCTTCTAGGTATCTGCTTGAATGGGTTTGTTGACACTTTCCGGTGCCAACCAGGGTGTACATAGTGAGTGTGATAATTGTTGGAAAACGATGCATCCTAGTGAGATTACGTTTGAAAAGGGATACATCGCCTGAAATTACGCGCCTGGATATTACAAAATTATTTGCTGTGTAGTAGTGTGCGAGTTAGGCAATCGTCAAATCGTAATTCATCATGACCGACAGTGTCTTGCGCAGTTCTACCAATAGGTGGCAGCGTATTCATAAAAAAGACATCGAACAAAAATATTATTGAATTTCCTCTAAGAGTTACGTCTGTTTGTCTGTGGTTGAGTTTAGCACACGTTTTTTAGTTTTCTGATCCGGTTTATTCTCTGCGGGTTTTCTGGGTCGGGGAAAATTTTTAAGGTAATTGAAGAAATAAATCGGAAATTTCTGCAAATCAAGCAATAGAATTCAATTTTTCACGTAAAAGTTTGTGGAGGTAATAAATATTTGTTTTTGTAGAAGGTGGGTGAGTAGGTCTTACATACAAATAAATTGCCGCATGGTCATTGACCTGAAAGGTCATCTAGTCGAATGATCATCATGTACTATCGTCACACATGTTGTAATTCTCGCTGCATATACTGCTCATTCCACCTGAGATTTTTCCTTTAAAAATAATTTGTTCTTTCGCGTAACACTGTTATGTGGAGGTGGGTTCTTTTCGTTGAAATACAAATTCCAACCAAACATAAAATAATACAAACTGGTAGGAAAGAAGCATGTGCTAATAGAAGTTTGAACTTAATCTTAGTCGAGAAAGGAAAATTCTGGGAACAAAAAGAAATAAATGTCTCAAACGATGGATTACGTGCTTCTAGAGCCGGCCTCCTGATATTAAGTTTGTCTTTAGGGTTGCAAAAGTTAACTAAAGTATTAGCAAAAAATGGAATACACTAAGTTATTTATGAGCTGAGAGGAAATTCAAGACGATTGCAATAAAGCCAATCTAGAGGGCGGTTGCACTACCTGCTCTCTAATTATATGAAAAAGCCCTTTTCTCCACACTTCGAATAGGTAATGCAGCGTTTGCTAGGTCAGCTAGTAATAATAACAACAATACGCGTCTAAACTGAGTTATAGACAAATAAGTCGAGCGATTGCTAGGTTGATCAAAACATCCTTTTTGCACCGTTTCCGTTTAAAAAATCGCCTTCTTAATTCGCTAAAAATCGATAAATATGCATAAGTTTAGTAGAATGTTTCTATAAGGGTTTAGTTGCACTTAAGTTTTCGAATATATACCGTGATTTCGGAAGAAATTGATTAGTGGGGTGAAATTGATCGACGAAAGGTCCATTTTTATTTGTTAACCTTTCAGGGCGCGCGCCATCAAGCAAGCGAAACAGCACCACGCTCGCGCTGTATACCAGGAGCGAGGTTTTTTGGTAGTGTTGTACTTTTTGAAGGGTTAAAAACAAGGGGCCTGCAACTCTAAACTTGGTTTAGTTTCCAAAAATACTAGAGAATACTAGCAAATACTACGACATTATTAGCATCGAAGCATGCCGCTTACTTCGATGTTTCTGGTGCAAATCACCCAAATGAATCATAAATGTCAGCGTGAGCTTTAGGTCTTCCAGTCTCCAGTCTCCTTAAACTGGCTATGTTCGTCATTTAGCTCAGCTATTTTTTGCATAAACTATTCAAATCAGATTCCTTCCTGAAAGTACTTGATTATTAGCCAGCCATTATGCATAGGCGTGGGGAGATTAAACCTTTTTCAAATAAAAACCTGCGTTAGACGAGGTTCATTTCAAACCATTTTATTTTCAAAAAAAAATGCTATACAAACTGATTCTTTCGGTACTGTGACTGTTAAGATAGTTGATCAGCTAAGATAGACTATGGTCTACAGGATAGAAAAGTAGCTGCATAAAACTTCCCTGGAAGCCTTTCGGTTCTCTAGTTGCAGCGCCAGTTATTCACTTATTTAGAAAAAAAAACAGTTAAGTTACGTGTGTATAGTTCAGCGATAAAGACATAATTGAACTAATCAAAACCTTGTTTCAATCCAATTGAATATGTAAGCAACGGAAGCACACGAAACTTATGTACGGCGAAGGCTCATGAACGTCGAATCCGGTTAAATTGAGCAGCAATATGATGAAGGCTTTTAGCCGTCTACAGTAGTAGCAGGAGCTTGAACTACACCTAAAAGTAGGAACAAATAAAATATTTCACGACACGATTTGATGAAAAAAGTTGACTTTTCAATTCACCTTGTCCACCACTTGTTAGAAGAAAACTGATTTTATGACGTTCGTCGTATGCATGCACAGTGTTATTTGTGTGTCTTGTTTCATGGGTTGCTATGCTACAGAAAATACTAGAAATACTACGACGATACTTCAGGTATACTTTTCGGAAAGTTTAGAGTTGCAGGCCCCTTGGTTAAAAATAACGTTTTAAATTCAAAACAATTTGTGGAAAATGAGCATCATCTGGCTCAAGGGTTATTGAATGTAAAGTTTACGTGTTTTAGTCGCATATTTCGGTAAGAAATTCAATATTTTCCGAACCTGCGCGTTAGGCGAACTTCATAGACACTTTCAAACTTTTGTTATCGTAGTTATATCGCACATATAATAAATATTCGAGTAAATATTTATAGCTGCCAAGTATTCGCTTTACCCGATTTTGCCATCAAAAGTTCTATAAATATTGTAATTTATGTATAAAATTGTAATTTTCCGGAAATACAATATTGATACACGTAATTAGTGAGATAATTGCATACTGCAATTTCTCATAGCTTTCTAGATGGAATAAATATGTTCAGCACTTACAAAGGCATTACACTGACTGATCAATTTCACCCCGAAAGTAAATTTTTTGATTTTTTATTTAAAATGATATTTAGTATAATAAAACGATTTACTGTAAAATTTTCAACCTCGTTGACTGATGAAAACCATGGTCGTACTTGTTTTAAAGCATTGAATTTGACCATACCGACAAACATTCAAAAACTAGGCATAATGCAAATAATGCAAAAAGTGATCAATTTCACCCTAAATAACGGTACCTTACAAACGAGATAGCATTTATCATTGAAAACAAAGACAATTTGGGCACCTCTTAGTCTTTCACTTGGAAACGCAAAACTGCAGAAGGCAAAACGCCTATTGGAGTGGGACATTTTTCCGGATTCTCGTGGGAGCTCCATCAGGCACTTTACAACAACAATGGATGAAGAAGGAGGTGCATGGTAGTTAATAGATTGCTGTCATATCACCAGAGTGCAGACTAGATTGTCCCAGAAGTTGCACATGGTCAAAAAGCTTGGGGGCTCACCCTGCAAATGATAGCTAAGGGTGTTAGAAACAAACTTTTGTATGACGGCAACTTTCAGAAATGACGTTTAGAGGTCGCCCCGGCGAGATTTTTGAAAAATGGCCATTTTTCATAATAAATTTCATAAAAATATTTTTTATTGTACAAAAATTGGCAATAACCACTATTTTTATATTTTTTGCAGCTTGATATGGATCCAAACTTCTTGGGAAAAATAATTAACGACATGTTTTTCAGGTAACTTTTTGATACTGCATTTTTGAATTCACTAAAATTTGTCATTTTTTGATATACTGTGCCATTTACCCATCATAAAACGTATCTGAACATAATGCTAATTTAAAACAATTTCCATAAAAAGGTCGGAAATTTTATGAGGAAAAACTTTGCCGAAGACAGCATGGCGTTTTTTCTATCCGTTTCAGAGTTATTCACGATTTACTATTTAGTGAAATTGGGATTTTTAGATATTTAAAAAAAAATCACAAAAGAACTGCCCAAAAACACATAGGGTAATTCGCTAATTGTTGAACACTACCCAAATGTTGAACAGTTTCTGAATATTTTATTATAAATCTTACTTAAGTAATTTTCATCCAACGTAAACGTATGATGTAGATGCATATACATGTGGATCACGATATTGCTCTAATTAAGTTACAAAATTATACATATTTTTCGTCAAAAAAAATGATTGAAAATTTTGTATCGCTGATGACACGAAAACTGCACAATTCTTAAGATTAATTTTAAGAAATTGCTGTTACGAACTAAGCTTTGCGGGCAAATCGACCACAAATATCAAAGGCACACCATAGTTACAAGAACTGGAAGGATGTCATTAACAGTTTAACATTGTTTAAAATCACATTTTCATTGTAATTTAATTTGAAAAAAAATTTTTCTTATCACACTATCATTATGCATCCATGATCCAATTGTTGAACACTGGCATAACCTACGATGTTAGCATGACTGCTAGATTTTTTTTTTCAGTTTACCTAACCGTACATTTCGTGGGGTTTCAAAGGCGTACCAGGGATGTTCTAGGGGTGTTCCAGTGGGCTTCAGAAAGTGTAGTGGTTTTCAATGGGTTTTAAGGACGTTTCAGAGGTGTTCAAGAGGAATTCAGAGTGTTAGGGAGTCCCAGGAGTATTTCAAGGCGTTCCAGGAGGCTCAGCAGCAATCCAAGGGGTTTCAAGGGATTTCAGGGTCGTTCCATGAGTGTTCTTGGGGGTTGAGTGAGTCCCATGGGTTTCCAGAAGAGTTTCAGGGGCTTTAAAAGGCGTTCTTTTCTTCTGTCGTTTTCGCTTGTAATCAAATCTTTTCAGCCATGTTTGCATCTAGTCATCTTTAAACCGATTTCAGTCCACTAGAGCTCTCTTCAAATGTGCGATTCTTTATCATTTAAATGAATTGTCACTAGCTCGGACTAGCTTGGCACAAAACACAAAAAACCCGGAAAAAATCCGCCAGGGTGAAAAAATATCGGATGTCGGGTCAAAGTCGGGTCAATTTTTATCAAATGTTGGACCACTGTTGGACCCACATCGGGTAACTGTCGTGTCTATGTTGGGTTTGGTGGCCAAAATAAAAACAGGTGAATGATAGGTTGATGTCGGGTATACGTCATCAATTACGAACAAAGCTTCAACCGTTCAACAATTGGCGAGAACCGTCCAACATTAGGATGAGCTAGCTTAAGGAAGCGTTCAACATTTGGGTTACAGACTTCCCATACAAATGTTCTATTTTCTCTTAGAAAATGGAATTTAAGAGAATACAAATTCAATGGGCAGTATAAGGGATAAGTAGATCTAGACGTTCACTGGATATTTTTCAACTAAAGTGGAATTATGCACGGAAAAACAAACGAAAACCAAAATGCCGGTACTAACCGTTCAACAATTGGCGAATTACCCTACAAAGTAAAAAATCACGTATGCTCGACAAGTTTTTGTTTTGATTGTGTTTAGGAATTATGGTGGCATCATTTATTGAATTTTCGTTTCCGTTGACAAATCCATTTTCTTTGATACAGAAAGGCAAATACTAGCGAGAAACTTTATCATTAGGTACCATTTTGAGATGCCTCAGTAGGCCATGGCATTTTTAACGGTTATGTACTGACAATGGTTTATACGAGCATAATACACAATCAAACGCACGGCACATTTTTAATGCCATTTAGAAGGTGATACATTCCGCAAAACATGCAGATTTTATTGTATGTGTTTTTGGGAAGTTCTTATGTGACATTTTTAGAAAAATACCTAAAAATTCAAATTTTACCAAATAGCAAATTGTGAATAACTCTCAAATGGATAGAAAAAACGCCATGCTGTCTTCGGCAAAGTTTTTCCTCATGAAATTTCCGATTTTTATGGAAATTGCAAATTAGCATATGGTTCAGATACTTTTTATGATAGGTAAAATGCACAGTATATCAAAAAATGACAAATTTTAGTAAATACAAAAAGTCAGTATCAAAAAGTTACCTGCAAAACATGTCATTAATTATTTTTCCCAAGAAGTTTGGATCTATATCAAGCTGCAAAAAATATAAAAACAGTGGGTATTGCCATTTTTTGTACAGTAAAAAATATTTGTATGAAATTTATTATAAAAAATGGCCATTTTTCAAAAATCTCGCCGGGGCGACCTCTAAACGTCATTTCTGAAAGTTACTTACCTTACCGGTCAGGCTAAGGCCGGGGTGGCCTCTGCTGTACATAGTAGCCGCCTCCATTCCACTCGGTCCATGGCTGTTTGTCTCCAGTTCCGCACTCTGCGTAGGGTCCGCAGATCGTCCTCCACTTGGTCGACCCACCTAGCTCGCTGCGCTCCACGTCTTCTTGTACCGGTCGGATGACTCTCGAGAACCATTTTAGTCGGGTTGCTATCCGACATCCTGATGACGTGACCCGCCCACCGTAGCCTCCCGATTTTCGCGGTATGGACGATGGTTGGTTCTCCCAGCAGCTGATGCAGCTCGTGGTTCATTCGCCTTCTCCAAGTCCCGTCTTCCATCTGCACTCCGCCGTAGATGGTACGCAACACCTTCCGTTCGAAAACTCCAAGGGCGCGTTGGTCCTCTGCACGTAGGGTCCATGTTTCGTGCCCATAGAGGACGACCGGTCTAATCAACGTTTTGTAGATGGTTAACTTCGTGTTACGGCGAACTATTTCTGAAAGTTGCCGTCATACAAAAGTTTGTTTCTGACACCCTTAGCTATCATTTGCAGGGTGAGCCCCCAAGCTTTTTGAACATGTGCAATTTTGGGACAACCTAGTGCAGACGCTTAAATACTGTGCGAATTCTTGATATTTTGATATTTTTTGAAAAAGTGGCAAAGCCAGTTGTTTTTGGACTTGATCTGCGAATAATGTTGATCAGCGCACTTTTTGTAATAGTATGCTACGTTGAGACATTGATTACACCTCATCGATGCATTTTGAGCTTTGATTACAAACTGTTTTTATCTACACGATACTAATCAGCGCCTTACATTTGGGGATACATAATTATTGTGGGTAATTATCAAGAAAATGACAACTTTTTCATAGTAACATACTAATGAGTAAAAAACTTTTTTCAATTTATAAAGCGTTGTACGTAAAGACTTTACATTACATAACAATTGCATATCAAAATGCAAACAACTACGCGTCACCCTTCTAGGTGATCGATCCATCATCGTATTACCGCGCGCGCGACCTCAAAGCACATTGCCAAAGAGGGCAGAGAGACAGGGCCGTCGGTCGGTCGGTTCGGCGTATAGACTAGCAGGGCCAGGCCAGGGCGCTACACTACTGTCGTGTCGTCGGGAAGGACCGAGGAGGGGAAAGACACCGAAAGAAGGCCTCCTGTGATATCGAAAACTCCACTTGAAAACCGAGAATGGGATATAGCAGCGTGAAATACATGCGTGAGTAGAATAATATGTGTCGTCGTCGTCGAGTCGTGGCCGATCGAGTTGTGTTCTCCTCCCTCAGTGTTTCAGTTTGACTTACGAGTTACGATGACGGAGTCGCCGAGGGCGGGCGATGGGGTGTGGAATGGGAAGGCAGTTGCTTGTTTGCTTCTGCTGCCTGCCAACAACCACAACAACAACGATGGCCGAACGAACAAACGAGCGAGCAGAGCATACCTTCGACTCGCGCGACACACGCAGACCAAACCGAGCGACGAGAAGTCGAGGTCGAAAAAATTCATTCATTCTCCAAAACTGCTCACTCTCCACTCCAGCTTGTGTGTATTATAATGGCTCTACATCCAGCTCGGATCGGTTTGCGCTTGTTGTGACATCTGTGTGTGCTGCACCACCCGGCCCGACCTGGCCCGCAACGACCCGTCGCACAGCCAGCCGGTACGATCCGGAGTTGAACGGAGAGCCAAGCAGGAGGAGAAGGTTCGCAGCGGGAGCTACCGGTTTGAGGAGGGCGCGCGCGGGAAAGCGATGAGCGAGTTTGATTTGAGAATTCAATTCGAAATATTTGTAATTTGTTAACTACTCTACATGTGCCGCGCGCGCCCGATCCGTTCACGATCGGAGTCACGAGAGTGAGCACCTTCGACCGAGTTGAGGCAAATTGAGCGATGCGAACGGACGAATGAGCGAGTACAGGAAGGAACACGAGAAACGACCTCGTACAGTGATTGCTCCTCATGAGGCACTTTATAGGATTGTTTAAAGGTTTTTTTTCTATGAACAAATTAAGAAGGGTTTTAACGGAGCTCATATAATACTACTCGCCCTCAACAACAGACATAGTATGTACTTGTGCGCCCTGGCTTATCATGGAGACGCATGATACCTCTCTATTATATGAATTATTGTAGCCTTGAACATCTCAATTACCTAACTGTTCAACCTTCATAGTTTGAGTGCATCGTAGATGTAGTTACACTTGGGAGGATCACTGTACAACCGAAGTAAGCGCAGATGTTGATGCGAAAATAAGGAAAACAAAAACAAATCCATAAACCCATTGAGATGACAATGGCCAAAGCAGGCGTACGGTTCAGAGCGAGTTCTTCTCTGGAGTACCACTCTCAGCGGCTGAGCACTCACCCTCCAAAAGTGCACCACGGGGAAAAAGTTGGCCACCGTGAGCGACTCGCCGTATATTTACTTCTCCTGTCTGCCAGTCAGCGGAGTGCGGAGTGATCTACTGAGTGTGCGCCGTTGGGAGTCGGATCACTCATTCTCACTGTTCGTTGTTGAACGCTCGCTCGGAGTATCGGAAAGGAGAGCACTAGACGCAAAACTGCGATGAAACGCGCGAGCCGTGAACCAAAGTGACAGGAAAAACTCCTTATCTCCTTATTCCTTGTTGTTATTATTACTATTATATTTATGCTCAATCGTCATATCGGTGTCGCTGCTCATCGCCCCGTGGTCGTTCATCGTGGGTTGCTGGGATGGTTGGTTGGCTGGCTGGTTGGTACTTGTTCACGGTAGGGGAGGCCAGGCCAGACATCAGCACCACCGTAGTCGTCGTAGTCGGCGGCGTTGACGTCGTTCATACTCGAGTGAGTCCGTAGGCAAAGCAAGGCACACGCGATGCGATGAGCAGTTTATTTTTTTCCGCTGTGATCGCTTAGGTGTCTGAGTGAGGATGAGAGCGCCAGCGGAGTAAGCGTCCCTCTCTGTATATGTGCGGATGTGAACAAGTGTGCGAACGCGCGCGCTAGAGCAGCAATTGAAACGAGAGTGTAACCGAGAAACATCTTTATGCTATGAATTTGCTTTTATGTATATTTATTTGATTTTATTACACATGGAGTCCCGTCGCCTCCTTTTCTTGTCGTTTTGGAATCATTTTTGCGCTCGTTGTGGATTTATCGTAAGTAGTTCACACGAATATTTATTTTGTGGCCAGCGTGGTGCTAGACGATTAGTAGTCATCATTAATCAAAATATTAGGTACATTTGAATATGAGCAGACTATAATTTCCGAATATCAAGTGAATAAATAGTTGGAATGTAGATATATATGAAAACATGAAATAAAACATGTCCCCTCCTTTAAGCATTTTATGTTATTTTTTTTACAAATTGTTTACATACCCGTTTTTTACATCAAATCAAACTGCAAGATATTGCAAGAATAAAAAATGGTCGAAGCATTGGTCTCATTGAAAAACTTATGTTCTAATTCTTTAATAATAGTCATTAGCAAAACGTACACAGATAAAAATTATGAGATTTACACGTCATGTAAACTTCATTTTAGTCATGTAAACTTAGTGTTATAATGGTTTACATGATATATCATGTAAATTTGTGTTATATGTCATGTAAAAACTCAGAGTCATGCGGAATTACATGACATATAATGGAAGTTTACATGATATTTTATGACTTTTACATGATATGTCATGTAAATCTCTGTGATATCCCACGCTCCAAACATGTGCATCGTATGTCACAGAATTTTACACTCTTTTTTTGAACTGTGTATACCTTGCAAATAATTCTAACATGTTTTCTTATTGCATTTTTTTTTACAACTTATCCCACTTCAAAGTTTCCAAAACCTGAATAGCATAGTGGAGACGCACTGTTACTGTTACTGAGCTGTTTTATCATACACGGTAAAAATTCTGCACGCTAGATGCAAGGGAAAAATCCCTTAACTATTCAATGTCGTAATCAACATGATCAGAAGTGCTTTTCCTTTGAAATCGCAATGCTGTCAGTGTTGATTTGAGGACCAAAACAAACCCACCAGAGAAATCAACAGAAAATCCCTTCGATTTGCACTACTGTAAAAAGCAATACGATCCAAAGTGAAAAGCTGTTGATTTGGTATTGACTGTTTTGGGCATGAAAGTAAATATAGATGACAGGCGGTAGAAAGTGCTTCGCTTCGATTCGCACCTCTCTAACAGATGTGAAGCAGTGTAGTGGTAAAATAGTTGATCGTGACTCTAAAGATCCTAGTATCGAATCTGGGTGCGGCTGTACACATTTTTTTTTAATTTTAGTTTTGAAATCAAAACATTGTCAACAACGAATTGATGTGAAGTTACATTAAAATTGAAGAGGCATTGGATGTTCTTTGTCAAATAATATGTAATTGATATCAAACTGATTGAACAGTAGTGCGAATTCAAGTGCCAATCAGTTTATATCACAGTGCAGATTTTTTACCGTGTAGATTCAAGAAATAATTGAGCTACCATGCGTCTCCACTTAGCTATTTCCACCTCTGAAGGGATTGGTGTTTTTGTGGAAACTTGCAGTAAGAGAACAAACTTTTGGCAGAACCTTATTCAGCCTATCTTCATCGTATTCCAAAAACTGTCGTTTTCAGTACCAATTGTTTCCGTTCTGCTTGTCTTTTGACCATTAGTCCTGTCACCATTCAGTTCTTCTACCTTTTATACCGCATATGTTCAAGTTGACTGTTATTAATATGGAGTACATTTATCTCTGGCCTTTGTTTTGTTTCTCGTCCATCAGATACCTGTTTAACAAATAATATTTACTTATTTCAATATCGATTGATAGCAGAATTTAATTGTCAATTGAGCGTAATGTGTTTCTGTACCTTTTCATTAAACTCTCCCAGCTTTTTGTACGTTTGAAAGATACTCTTTTTTTTATTATATTTCGACTACCACTCCCAAATGGGAGCCGGCCTACTGATAGCGCTCCCAGTCTCCCTCAGTGTCAGTTATGCTTCACTTATTATTAAGTTGCCCGTGTAGTTGCCGGCCTAGAATAGCACTATGGACCCCCTGTTCCGGGGGTAAAAGTCCACCAAACAGGGAACCCCAATCCAAGGTGTCAGGCGACCCGTGCTGAGGGATGCATGGTTGAGGGGGCTTAAAACATGCTCGATCTTTAACGGAGCCTGTAACGTAGGTAGAGCACCTTTTTGGGTTGCGTTACGGAGTAAGATCTACCAAACTGAACCCTGGTGACATCAAACTTGTTAATCTAGGGCCTACTAGGGTAATGCGTTTTGGTAATAACGATTCATAGTACAACGCCCTTTGTTACTAGTGACAATTTCTAAAATTGCATTTATTTTGCCTAACGGAAAGTTAAAGACTCCATTTGTCCTCGCCGAGACTACACTTAGTGTAAGAAAAACAAACATGCTTTGCGAATCTAATTGCGTTATAACCTATTATGAACTGATAAGTACTGGTGATACAAAGACTAACGTGAATACTCATTACCCAACACATTCTCTAATTTGACAGCGTTTTGCAACTAGTCTGAAGCCCCGGGTTTTTCTATGTTGTGCTGGGATTAAACTAGAAGCAAGACATGGATAGGGCCAGAGTTCCGGTGCATGGACAAATATCAGTTCTACCATTTTGTTTTACTCAGAAATATAATCGATTACCTATGTGTGATTAGGGGCGCACTTCCGCTGGGATCTATATCGCTATGAATACGATACTTTTTCATCACACTCGAACCTCTGAGGTAACAAAACAAGAACTGTACAGAAATCGATGTTCATTGCTTGATTACAATTGAGTACAACGACATGCACTGTATACTAAGAATACGGGTATTGCCACAAAATATCTGAATACTGGTCGCAGTGGATCATCCGAACTAGAGACGGGAAAACTGATTCAATTTTGAGAGTGCATCACTCTCGATCCACTCTCAAAAAAGAGTCGACTGTTTTGATCGATTCGGTAACTCATTTCCGGGATTTGAAGAAAATGTCGATTTTCGATGGAAGTCAACTCCTTTTCACTTCTGAGCATAACGTAGGGAAACACAGGATTTGCAGGTTTTCGTTTATTTCTCCGAAGAATAGAATCGCTGGTGCGAGTTGGCCACATAATATAAGTATGAAAACAAAATTAATTGTCAAAGATTGCAATGTTCTGCGTCGAATCATCATCAGGTGCGCAGTCATACTAACTATTTTCGCAATCGTAATTGTTGGGGTGGGAGTTGTCGGAACTCTTTTGAGCAAGGAACCACACAAGACGTAGAATCCAGAACGCTGAAAGCTGTATATATTCAGACATAAGTAATGGGTATTTTAACCCAATCAACAGTACTCTCACTGGTTTGATCCTAAATAATCCCAGATTATTGCCAACAAATTTATACTTCCCTATGTGACTCCAACTGAAAATATGCTACAGTGACCGGCACAAAAAAAGATCCACCATATAGTTATTACAGTTTCTAATAAAAAAATAATTGGAGAAATGATAAAATATGCCTTTCAATGAATGCACTTTATCCATTTTACATAGTTTTAGTAATCTGTGTTGAAAAATATTTGGTTTTTGAAGAATACTGTGATTTCTGATAAGATTGAGAAAGTTGCTTAAATATTGGGTATAACAGAAAAAAAGATCCACTTGGCAATTAATGCTGAAATTTCAAAATTTTGCCCAATTATCCCACTTTTTGCTTCTTGGTATATGCTGTTGTGATGTCTTTGACATAGAAAATTTATTTTGACATGGGTTTTATCAAGTTTAGGGTGATATGGGGCGAATTTATTTTACATTGTGAATATCATGGGTCAATTATACCCTAAACTACAGAAACTGTATGTAAGCTTTAATGAAAGGTATTATTCGACAATATAACAATAATTCAGCTTGCAGACATGCAGGGATGTACTTTTTTGACAATTTTTATGAGTTTTGGTCGGCCAATGCAAAGAAATTCATGTTTCGTGACCTTTATTAAGGATTTTTCGATAACTCAAAACAATATTACGTTTGTGTATCGCAATTATTACCTCCATCTGCTGGTGATACAGCTTGCCAGGACTACATTCTATCATATACACTTAGATAATTACAAATTTCCAACGTATCACAAGTGATACGAACGGTGTATATTTATAATGTTAACTTTCAACATTAAATCACAATGGTATTAAATTACGACCACACATAAAAAGAGTGATTGCAAGGAATGCTAGCGTCAAATCATGTTGGTCTCTTCGGCACATATATTCCTTGCATTTCAACGTAAACAATTGCTAAAGACAGCTACATGATCTGATGCTTTATTTTTTGAAAATTTTCAATTTTGAGAATGTGTATATTGAAGCGACAGTCGAATTTGACGTAACAAGTTAACATTATGTGATACGTTGGAAATTTGTAATTATCTAAGTGTACATAATAGAATATACCTCCAGCAAGCTGTATCACAGCAGATGGAGGTAATAATTGCGATACACAAACGTAATATTGTTTTGAGTTATCGAAAAATCCTTTATAAAGGTCACGACACATGAATTTCTTTGCATTGGCCGACCAAAACTCATAAAAATTGTCAAAAAACTACATCCTGCATGTCAGCAAGATGAATTATTGTTATATTGTAGAATAATAGCATTCATCAATGCTTACATACTGTTTCTGTAGTTTAGGGATAATTGACCCATGATATTCACTATGTAAAATAAATTCGCCCCATATCACCCTAAAATTGATAGAACTCATGTCAAAATAAATTTCATATGTCAAAAACATCACAACAGCATACACCAAGAAGCAAAATGTGTGATAATTTGGCGAACTTTTGAAGTTTCGGAATTAATTGCCAAGTGGATCTTTTTTTCTGTCATACCCAATTTTTAAGCAACTTTCTCAATCTTATCAGAAATCACAGTATTCTTCAAAAACCAAATATTTTTCAACACAGATTACTAAAACTATGTAAAATGGATAAAGTGCATTCATTGAAAGGCATATTTTATCATTTCTACTTGTAGTTTTTATTAGAAACTGTAATAACTATATGGTGGATCTTTTTTTGTGCCGGTCACTGTATAAGTTATATCAAATTCATCAGAATTTACCTAATTTCTTACATTTCAGGCGGTAACCACTTGTATATGAACACGCAATCCACGTTATGCTAAATGCTTCCTCTTAACCAACCGATAGATGAAGACTACAAAACTAATCTCTCTACTGGCTATAGCGAGTCATTGAAAAATCATCTATTTTTATATTTTTTGACACCAAAACTATAGAAATGCTTTACCAAAACTGTTTAATAACGCTTGGAAAATGCCAGCCGCAAAGGTTTAAATGAATCGTTACATTGAAGATATTTTGTAAGTAGATTGAACAAATCACCATGCGTCTCCTTTCAGCGACCTGAATCAGCGTAAACGTTCTAAAATTCTCACTGTTCAGCGAATACTTAATGGATTAGATTTTTTTTGTCACTATACTGGTATACATGCCTAGTTTGTAAAAGTAAACAGAGAATCTCCAAATGGTTCCTGAGGCCAGAGTCATTCCGGTGGGTCACTAGGTTCTTACGAAAAGGTTCATTTTTCGGTACACAGCGTGTTTTACTTTTTGATTCGCAATTAAATTTGCTCTATTTCCATTGAAACACATACCATTTCTTCTTTTACGAAACTTGTTCATGCCCTATTTTGAAACATTAAGGAACTACCGAATGTGCTCACCGGACAAACAAACCTCCAGATGAACCTGCTTCATACTGCATTACGGAATTATAATTTGTGATCTATTTTTGCGGTCTCGAATACTGTTGACTTCAGCGGTATGATGTTTTGGAATAAATTGTTCTTCACACTTAACACTATATTTTTTAATTGTCACCTACAAAAGGAATTGAGATACACAGTTTTCAAAATTAAAGATAAAGTATGTTTTTTCTGCAAAGTTGTGTAGTTAAAATGTGTTCCGAACAAACTATTTCCTTATTGGCTCAACTTAAGAATTTACGTGTCAGTTTTTTAAACAGCCCCATAGTTTTTTGTTATATTTTTTTCTTGGGATTTTTGGGAATTCGTGTGTCTTCTACAATATTGTTCTTTGTTATGAAATGCATCTGACTATGCTTATTTTCATATGTTTTGAGTAATATCCAAACTGGAACGTAGCCTGCTTCTCAACGGAGTCTTCGAAAAAATCCATGGAGTAATGACCAAATTCCACCTTAGTAGTTTCAAATAAGTAACAAGCATTCGAATAAAGCTCAAGTAATTTCTAAAGCTGATTTTGTCCATCAAATTTCTACAATCATTCATATTCATGAATTCATTACGTATTTATAATTTGATTTTTGTAATATATTTACGCAGTTCTAGATAAACTGCTTATTTATTTTCAGACGTTTTCGTTGATTTTCCTAACTTAACGGCTAATGAATATAAAGTCTATGTGAAATATGTCCAAACTTTTGGGCTGTTTTCCGTATTACAAATAACTCGATTCAGTCAAAACAAACATTCTCAGTGTTTTCAATAAAATCATTTCTTTGGCTGATTATTGAAGTATTAATTTATATTACATTAGAATGATAAACAATTAAAGGTTCAACCTTATTGACTGATGAATTTCGACTTCGCATTTCTAATTTAAGAAGTATCAATTAAGGAATTATAAATTCAATTGAAGAATTGAAATATAAATTTAATAATTATAAATAAAAAACTAAAATGTAACTTTACATAAAAATGGACTATTTTTAGAAATGAGCTAGAAAAATATATAAAAGCAAAATATAAACAAGTTGCTATTTTTTCAACACACAGCCTCTATTGAGTATGCTAAAAAAATGGGTACAGACCTTGAAAGACAGTTTTATCAAAGTTAGAGAGAAAGTTGGTTACAGAAGTCGAAAACAAACGTGATGGCATATTTTTCGATATTTTTACCGTTTTGAGTTATTTGTCTAATTTCACTTTTTCTTTTAGCCCTTCAGCGCGCGCGCTGTTGTAAAAAGTACAACACTACCAAAAAAAACCTCGCTCTTCGTATACAGCGCGAGCGCGGTGCAGTTTCGGTTGCTTGGTGGCGCGCGTCCTGAAAGGTTAAATAAACATTGCGGAATCACTGAGAAATCGGTGTGAAATAAAGATCTTTTCTTCTTCTTCTTCTTGGCGTAACGTCCTCACTGGGACAAAGCCTGCTTCTCAGCTTAGTGTTCTATGAGCACTTCCACAGTTATTAACTGAGAGCTTCCTCTGCCAATGACCATTTTGCATGTGTATATCGTGTGGCAGGCACGAAGATACTCTATGCCCAAGGAAGTCAAGGAAATTTCCTTTACGAAAAGATCCTGGACCGACCGGGAATCGAACCCGTCGCCCTCAGCATGGTCATGCTGAATACTCGTGCGTTTACCGCCTCGGCTATATGGGCCCTTAAAGATCTCATGTTACTCAAAATGTCAAAAACAGCAAATTTCGACTTATAATTATGTCAAGCTTATCGCCGTTCTAGATTCATGTCAAAAGAGAATATCATCATCCGCATGATATTTCCGGATAAAGTAGAATACCTTCCATGAACATTTGGTGCATTTGTTGTAAACTTTTACCAAATTTTTAAAGGAAATTTTGTTACCCAAATAAAAACATATTTTACCCGTATTTTCTTGAGGTAAAACTGGAAGCATTTCCTCATTTTCCAATTTTTGATTTTTTAAAAAATAACAAAGCAATATTTTCAAAAACAGTTTTCGTACACATGTAGAGGATGGATCAATGTATCTTCTGATTTTTTTTTCGTGTCGAAAATGTTTTCCATTTTTCAAAAACCATTTTTTTGTGAAATTTCGTTCAAAAATGGTTTCTGCAAAAACAAAAAAACATTTTCCACCACGAAAAACAAATCAGAAGATACCTTGATCCATCCTCTACATGTGTACGAAACCCGTTTTTGAAAATATTGCTTCGTTATTTAATAAAAAATCAAAAACTAAAAGCGAGGAAATGCTTCCAGTTTCGCCTTACAAGTGCTGCCCGACTTCAAAGCCCCATTTCAATGTGAAATGATCACTATTATCTAAGTTTTCCATGTATTTTCATCAACCATGCAAAGATATATTCGCATAAATTTTTGAACGATTTTATCTCAATGGAGCACAGAAGTATACTACAATGCATGGCAGCCAATTAAACGCCCCATAATAAATTAAAAAGTTTCCATAAATAATTCGAAAATTGCCAATAAATAAATAGGGGTGGAAGCAATAATAAACTATAAAAGTTCCATAAACAAATCAAAAAGCGCATAAATAAATCAAAACTTCCCATAAATAATTGATTTTTGAGCAATAAAAAATGCCAGAATTTCCACAAATAAATCAACAATTGCAATAAAAAACTACATTTTTTCCAACAAAAAATTTCGAACATACTACATCACAGAACTATTATGATAGAAAGACTGAAACTATGTGTGCAATTCAACAGACAATCGCTCGCTGTCCGAACTCGCTAACGCTCGTCGGACTTTAAAAAGGGATAACATCTTTGTTCGCATTCTACCGGGCAAATTCTTGGATCTGTGGATTGCCTAGATCTGAATCGACGCAGTTACGGCGCGTCGGATTTCGGAAACTTCGGCGGCCTTCTGCCGCCTCAGTTAATACTCTATGCGGCTTCGCCGCATGGCTCGGCCGAAACTTTTACATTACTCATTGTTTCGTATTTATTGCTAAATTTTCAATTGCTTTTTTGATGTTTTTTACTTGAGAATTTTTAAATTATTTATGGAAAAATCAGATTTATTTATGGAAAATTTAAACTTTTTTGGTGGAAAAAATGTAGTTATTTATTGCAATTTTTGAATTATTTGTGGAAATTCCGACATTTTTTATTGCTCAAAAATCAATTATTTATGGGAAATTTTGATTTATTTATGCACTTTTTGATTTGTTTATGGAAATTTTATAGTTTATTATTGCTTCCACCCTTACTTCTTTATTGGCAATTTCTGATTTTGGTATGGAAAATGATCACTTTTCTATGAGTCGTTTATATTTTAGCCACAATGCATTGTTTGTCCTCAGTAGAAAATCATTGAAAAAACATGGAATTTTTCAACACTGTTTCACATATATTTCAACAACTTCACAATAAATGCATATACCATTAGGAAAAATGGAGTGAAAGTTGCAAACAAGTTTTGAAATAGGGGAAAACTTTTAAATATGACTCTCCAGTGTTGAAACGTCCATTTTTTAATGCAGACGTTACTGATTTTGGAAAAAAAGTTGTTGTTCCTAAAAATTATTTGTATTATTGTCGTATTCAGCAAAGTGGCTCGTATGAAGTATAATAAATTAAAAATAAGCCAAAAAGTATTAAAATTAAAATTTAATGAAAGATGACTTAGATATCAACAAATGACTTTTCCATGTTTACTTTTGGCTGATTTATCATATACAGTACATTCGTTTAGTCGAGGCACAATGCTTTTCAAAAAAGTATCAAGAACTTTTTTATCGTAGTGATAGTGTATCTAGTACTGTTTGATGAAAAGGTGATACATCACACTTACGTATACACTGAAACAAAAACGAGGGTCAAAAAACCCTTCAAATGGCATTTTTGCCTAGACATTCGTTTAGCCGAGGTAAGTGAAAAAATGGTTTTCAATAGAACTTTTGCAATTTCGAGAATATGTTTCGAGCAAATACGCCAAGGCATTAAGTTTATGACATGTTAGCAAGTTATTTGACCTTAAAAGTTTATTTATTTGTGAAATTCAGAGAAATATTACTAAAATGTGTACCGATAAGGAGAAACGATGGTAAATAAATATATTTAAGAGAAATGCTTTCTGTAAATTCACAAATGTAAGCTAGATTAGTTTTTTTGAAAATATGGCACTGAACTATGGTTAGAAATGTTGAAATTATTGCATAAAAAGTCGTAAGAAAATGAAGTATATAGGTTTTCGGTTGGTTGAACATCAACATAAAAGCTTATTAATAGTTCTATGTAAAAATAAAGACGTACCCTAATGCCTCTGAAGAATAACTGTTTAAATTATGAAACGAGTAGTTTTGGATGTTCAAGAGTTTGATTGTTTGGGAATAACGATTGGTGGGAGTTCAGTTTTGCAGTTTGTAGGCTGCGAAGCCGAACTCCCACCGATCTTGAAACAAGTAGTTCATACCAGAAATTTGAATACATTGAGTGCCATTTCTCAAAATGTGGGCGTCCAATGCATGTTATTTCAGCCAAAATACAGTCTAGAAGATATTGGGAGCTATTTTACGGCCAAAAAGTTCATGATTATTGTTTCATCCAATTAGCTAATGCAAATTACTTAGAAGATCTTCCAAAAATTAAAAGACGAACACAAAATTATAACAGTTGCGAAAAATATATATAAATGTCTACCACGAGGGGTGATTTCAAACTTTTGGTCACCAATAGTAAATTTATTCCATAACTTTTTTCCTAGTTTTTCTAGCTAAGATTTGTAAATGCAGTTGAAAACTAACACATTACCGCTATCATCTTAAAATTTAAGGCTCTTGAATGCTCTTGAAATCGGACGTGAATTGGCGGAGATATGGACCTATACAAATGACTTTTGATCGGAAGTGTCAGTACCTTAAGTGATTATTAGGCAACAGGAAGACTGACATTTGAGTGAAGTTCAATGATGGCTTCCTGTAACGAACCAAACGGAATGGGTGTCGAATAGGGTGTAAGAATGATTGGGTGATCTAGAAAAATTTATTTAGTATATTTGTGACAGACCGTGCTGATGGTCACATTCTGCACGTTGTTGATGTATTGTGATTTTTTTATATGTAATCCTGACTAAGTATATTGTAATTGTTTTAATAAATTTTTAAGGCGTCTGAAGAGGGCTGAAGAAAAGGAGGCCGAAACGCGTAACGCGGATTATGCTGTTTTATTACGTCATCGAAAATAGCCAATCCACTGAAATCAATGGTTTCTAGAAGGTTGTTTTATGTAAACATGTCTTGACACCATTCACTTATAGTAATAATTAAATCGCATTCAGAAATGATTTTATGAGTACCCGAGCAGAAGAAAATAGCTGAAGAAAAATTACCTCAGGTACCGAATAACAACAACCTGATAGGGGATTAAGGATTATCCCTGCATAAAAGGTAAAATACCTAGAATAATAACTGGTGTGTATACTGTGCATAACGCGTAAATAATGACATCAGGTATGGCAATACCTAAATAATAATCGGTATTTTTTCGATACAAAAATCGATTTTTCCATAATTGCATAATACCTCAAGCAGTCCTCAACAATAAATCAATAACTCGTTGAGCTATTCTGTCAATACCTACAAAATACCGAAATAAGTTATTTTTAATACCTAGATAACCGACCAATGTCATGCTTCAGTTATGTGTTAGTTATTCATTCCTGCTCGGGTAGGGCTCACTGAATCAAAATTCAACCATTGCGCAACAAGTTTGTCAACATTTGAACAGAACATTTTTTTTTATCTGTTTTAACGAGATTTTTAGCCCTAGGCTAGTTCATCTCGGGACCCACGCTTTACTTCCCTTCCGAAGGAAGAACCCACAGTTTGTGAGTTTGTCGGGAGTGGGATTCGATCCCAGGTTCTCGGCGTGAACAGAACATGATAAACATCGTACACTACGAGCTTAGCGATTTTGAAGACTTGCATTGTGATTTTTAAGCGGTATCTACGAGTCAATAATCACGGCAATGTTGCTGAAGATCTACCATTAAGCAGTTTGGGTTTTGGGTTGAAGCCTGTATCCGCAATAATCAGGACACAGAAGTATGGCTGTAGCACCAAATAATTGACTGAGAACTCTTTGGTGTATGTTTATTATTTGTGCCAAATTTCATAAAAATCGATACATTACTTTTAACATTGGATGGAAAACAAACAGACGTGATTTTAAGCATTCTGTACAATCATGACCAATTTTCACATGCATAATAGATGGTTCTTTTATGCTACAGTTCAAAGTTCTATGATGATAATTATGAAATTTCGTTAGCATTTATGATACTTATAAATACACTTCCTTGCAAAATTTCATCACTTTTGATCAATTGGCTTGAAAGCTACTGCTGTTGATAGGGATGAGTGTCATTGAAAATATCTCGTGTTTTTCATGTGTGATGTTTGCCTATTCATAACATTTGAATTGCTCAGCCAATTTTCATGATTTTTTTTACAGAAGGTAGTTGATCATGTGTATATTATGCCTGCAAAATTGAATAATTATTGATAAAGTACTTTCAATAGTACAACGACACAACAAAGGGTACTGACTAATTGCTGTCTAAGGGGTCAAATCACGTTCAGTCCCAATACATGTTTCGACTATAATATTGTTGAAAGTGCATCGATTTTTTTTTTTGAAATTTTGCTTGTGCAACAAATGTAGATTGAGAGGTTTGTGTTCAAAATTTCAGCTATTTCCTTTTTCCAAATTCAAAAGTTACAGCGCTGACAAGAAAAACTAGGGACTGCACAAAATTCAATGGCGAACATTCTACTCTTTCATTGCTACAACAAAAATTACTGCACCGATTCACATGAAATTTTGTAGATGAAATGAATTCATCTTAAGATGTTATTAGGCCAAATTTGAGCAATTTCAATGTATCTATTGTAGTGTTACAGCTGTATTTCTGTGTCCCGATTTTTGCGAATACAGGCTTTAGTACTTACCTTACCGGTCAGGCTAAGGCCGGGGTGGCCTCTGCTGTACATAGTAGCCGCCTCCATTCCACTCGGTCCATGGCTGTTTGTCTCCAGTTCCGCACTCTGCGTAGGGTCCGCAGATCGTCCTCCACTTGGTCGACCCACCTAGCTCGCTGCGCTCCACGTCTTCTTGTACCGGTCGGATGACTCTCGAGAACCATTTTAGTCGGGTTGCTATCCGACATCCTGATGACGTGACCCGCCCACCGTAGCCTCCCGATTTTCGCGGTATGGACGATGGTTGGTTCTCTTAGCAGCTGATGCAGCTCGTGGTTCATTCGCCTTCTCCAAGTCCCGTCTTCCATCTGCACTCCGCCGTAGATGCTACGCAACACCTTCCGTTCGAAAACTCCAAGGGCGCGTTGGTCCTCTGCACGTAGGGTCCATGTTTCGTGCCCATAGAGGACGACCGGTCTAATCAGCGTTTTGTAGATGGTTAACTTCGTGTTACGGCGAACTTTGTTCGATCGTAGAGTTCTGCGGAGTCCAAAGTAAGCACGATTTCCTGCCACAATGCGCCTCTGAATTTCTCTGCTGGTGTCGTTGTCGTCGGTCACCAGTGAGCCCAAGTACACGAATTCTTCAACCGCCTCGATTTCATCACCGTCGATATGAATTCGGGGTGGCGGGCGCGGTGATTCCTCCCTGGAGCCCTTTGCCATCATGTACTTTGTCTTCGACACATTAATGACTAATCCGATTCGCCTGGCTTCACTCTTTAGTCGGATGTACGTTTCCGCCATCGTCTCAAATTTACGAGCAATAATATCAATATCATCGGCGAAACCAAGCAGCTGAACGGACTTCGTGAAAATCGTCCCACTCGTGTTTATCCCCGCTCTTCTTATTACACCCTCCAAAGCAATGTTGAACAGCAAGCACGAAAGACCATCACCTTGCCGTAACCCTCTGCGAGATTCGAAGGGACTCGAGAGTGTCCCTGATACTCGAACTACGCACATCACTCGATCCATCGTCGCCTTGATCAGCCGTATCAGTTTATCCGGGAATCCGTATTCGTGCATAATCTGCCATAGCTGTTCTCGATCGATTGTATCATACGCCGATTTGAAATCGATGAACAAGTGATGTGTGGGCACGTTGTATTCGCGGCATTTCTGCAACACCTGGCGGATGGCGAACATCTGGTCCGTTGTAGCGCGTTCACCCATAAATCCAGCCTGATATTGCCCCACGAACTCTCTTGCAATCGGTGATAGACGGCGGCATAAAATTTGAGAGAGTATCTTGTAGGCAGCGCTCAGTAGTGTGATCGCGCGGTAGTTCCCGCAATCCAACTTGTCGCCCTTTTTGTAGATGGGACACACGATACCTTCCATCCATTCCTCCGGTAATACTTCCTCCTCCCAAATCTTGGTAATGACCCAGTGTAGTGCTCTCACCAGTGCTTCTCCACCGTATTTTAGAAGCTCGCTTGGTAGTTGATCTGCTCCAGCGGCCTTGTTGTTTTTCAACCGGCCAACCTCCTCCTCAATCTCTCGAAGGTCAGGGGCCGGAAGTCTTTCGTCCTGTGCACATACTCCTAGATCTGTTACCACGCCACCTTCGGTACTTGCAACGTCGCCATTGAGGTGCTCATCGTAATGCTGCCGCCACCTCTCGACCACCTCACGCTCGCTCGTGAGAATAGTCCCGTGATTATCTCGGCACATGTCGGCTTGTGGCACAAAGCCTCTGCGCGAGCGGTTCAGCTTCTCGTAGAACTTTCGTGTGTCCTTAGCGCGGTACAGCTCTTCCATCGCTTCGCGATCTCGTTCTTCCTGCTGGCCTTCTTCATCCGGAAGACTGAGTTCTGCCTGTTCCGCGCCTGTTTGTAACGTGCCTCATTCGCTCTCGTACGGTGTTGCAGCATTCTCGCCCATGCTGCATTCTTCTCGTTTTTCAACTGTTCACATTCGCCGTCGTACCAGTCGTTTCTGTGATTCGGAGTCGCGAAGCCTAGTGCTGTAGCCGAGGTACTACCTATGGCGGATCGGATGTCCCTCCAGCCATCTTCAAGTGTAGCTGCGCCAAGCTGCTCTTCCGTTGGTAGGGCCACTGCTAACTGCTGCGCGTAGTCTTGAGCCACCTCTACGTTACGAAGTTGCTCGATGTTGAGCCGTGGCGTTCGACTTCGACGTGTGGTGATAACTGTCGAAAGTTTTGAGCGCATGCATACAGCGACTAAGTAGTGATCCGAATCTATATTCGCACTGCGGTATGTGCGGACGTTGGTTATATCTGAGAAGAATTTACCGTCGATTAGAACGTGGTCGATTTGGTTTTCTGTTTGTTGGTCGGGTGATCTCCAGGTGGCTTTGTGGATATCTTTGCGGGGGAAGAAGGTGCTTCGGACTACCATACCACGGGAGGCTGCAAAGTTTACGCATCGCTGGCCGTTATCATTCGATACGGCGTGCAGGCTGTTTCGCCCGATTACCGGTCTGTACATTTCCTCCCTTCCTACCTGCGCGTTCATGTCGCCGACAACGATTTTCACGTCACGCGGCGAGCAACCATCGTATGTTTGCTCTAACTGCGCGTAGAACGCTTCTTTCTCGTCATCGGGTCTCCCTTCGTGTGGGCAGTGGACGTTAATGATGCTGTAGTTGAAGAAACGGCCCTTAACTCTCAACATGCACATCCTTGCGTTGATCGGCTGCCACCCGATCACACGTTGTCGCATCTTGCCCAACACTATAAATCCTGTTCCCAGTTCATTGGTGGTGCCACAGCTTTGGTAGAAGGTAGCCGCTCGATGCCCGCTTTTCCACACTTTCTGTCCAGTCCAACAAAGTTCCTGCAACGCCACGATGTCGAAGTTGCGGGGATGTAGTTCGTCGTAGATTATCCTGTCACATCCTGCGAAACCTAGTGACTTGCAATTCCATGTTCCAAGTTTCCAATCGTAGTCCTTATTTCGTCGCGTGGGTCTTTGCCGATTGTATCGAGTCGTATTTTCTCCTATGTTATTCGCAATGGGGTTTTTTACGGGTGGCTTATTGGGCCTACGCCAACACTCCTGTCTCGCCGGAGGGCCATCGTGCCAGTTCTGTTTAACGTCCCAACCAACACTGGGACGACCACGCTGATGGGGCTACCACCTTGGATCTAGCTGGGCGTGGTGCAGCGTTTCTTACTCAGCCGCTGGATGCCAGAACAGACGCTGTTTGAGCCGCACCTCTTTGGTGAACAGACACTCGGATCGTACCTCCTCAATCTAGCTGAAGTCAGAAGGACAACAGTGCCCAGGCTGCACTACCAGCTAAGCACACAACTCTTAGCTGGCGGTCTTTGTCATCGCTTGACCCGTGGAAGCATGAGGTAGGAACTTGTGAGGACCAGAGCTATATTGGACGCTCTCCTTATCGACTCACCGTTTTGCAGCCCAAGGCTTTAGTAATAATTGATTATTCACGAGTTGAAAAGTACGCAACAAATTCAGCTTCCGTTCTGTGTCAAAAAATACATTTTTTGACCCCCCTCCTCCCTCCGTAACGTTTTTTTTTGCATGAAAATACTAAAACTTTTGTATGATTCGCAACGCTTGGCCGTACCCCCCCCCCTCCCCCTACGTTTCGTAATTTGTGGACGGCGCCTTATCTGTTACCAGTTGAGATAAATAATAACCGCCACGCCTTCACTGTTCATGCTTGTGTTGTGCTTCTTTTGTCTGATAATTCTCATCTCAGGTTGGGCCATTTTACCCCATCTTGGCATTTTGGACTTTGTTCCACTATGGGAGTCCCGAATACGTATATGCACGCAGCGTAATTCGATGGAGACGCATGGTAGTTGAAGGATTATCTTTGCATGGGGCATAACTTGTGTGATGAAGCAAATGGCTCAGTCTTTGCTTCTTGGCTCATCCAAGAAACAGCACCTGATTCTCAGATTAGTATCTATAAGCACTTCCACATACTATCAAAATTTGATCATCGCAGATAAAATAAAAAATTAAAATTTTAGATTCTCAATTACACCTTTATAAAAATAAACATGCAAGTGGTTGTCATTTTGAGTTTTGGTTCCTCACCGACCCTTAGTCCTATTCATCTAAATAACATGCTATCATATAGTGCGAAGAATCCAGCTAGTAAGTTATCCCAACTAATAGACATGATCGGTTACACATGATTCAAATTTGTGCTCCAACAATTATCGGTAGCATAGCTGCTTCATTTAGCCTTGAGAACCCATCCCAGCTATTTAGAGGAGCATTCCTCCGACTGTCGGCCAGTGATTTCCTTTCTTCTTCATTATTTGATTTCTCGATTCGGTTCGACTGGCTGTCGCTCTTCCCTAACCGTTGCCTTCCTCTGTCTCTCCCTCGAGACCCTGAGTCCATCCGTGCAACAGTTCCCATTCCATTCGGCTTCTTCCCTCGCCTCTTGGTTCAGTTCACCCACCCTTCTGCGATGTGACCTCTCTGTATCTCTCCCTCTATCTTTGTACTATACTACTGGAGGAGCTCTGGTATATTCCATGCCATTGCCAGTCAACCCGCCACCAGCCAACCAACCAGACCAAGTCTCACCGCTCTCCTCCATTGTGCCTCCTCTCCTTTTCAAAGCATCCACCCGCTACTCGGCTCGGCACGTTGAATGGCTGGCTGGTGTGTCGACAGCGACAAACCGTGTGCTAAGTGTATGCCCTTCAGATTATTCAATTTCTGATACATACTTGCCCCGGTCGCTCCAGCAGCGTGTGATATATACTGATACTCATTCACTCACTCACTTACTCACTCGATACTCCTCGGGTCGGTCGCATGCTTGGCTCGGCTCACTCTCTTACGGTGCGAGTTCGATTTTCTTAAACTTCCTTCTTGTGGTCGCATTGTATCGAGTTCATTGGCAGAGCTGGGTACCTAAAGGGGGTTTGATCCACATCCCGAATCGAATTCATACAAGATTCAAAGTAGCCAGCTACAAGCTGAATCCCCACGGACTTCCCCTCCTAACGCCTCTGATCCAACCGTTCGCATTTTAATTCCTACTCACCCAACACTCACCAACCGCACTGCCTCCTCATCTTGAACCACCCCACTCAGTCCGAAGCCACCCAATTTCCTTCAGTTCAGTCGCGCAGTTTGGAGTCTCCCAATTCCGCACAGTCCCAACCGACCGAGCAAGAGAAACGAACTCAACTCGCAACTCACTCTCAAGAGGACGCCTCCTCGGTCCCCCGCGGCCACCCCATTCCAACCAAGCTCCAGCAGCGACGTCGTCTTCTTGCTGCTATGCATTCCGGACGTCGTCGTCATCGTCGTCGTCGTCGTCGCTGGTGGATCGCCCAGTCGGTGTTTGTATGTTTTGAGAAACGAGGCAGTTTTGGCATGCAAGCTTATTGCTTGCTTGCTTGCTTGCCTGCTCACTCGCTCTTGTTTGCCCCGGCTATGGCATTGCTTTTCGTAATAAACTCTACCGCAAGCCGTTTCGGTACCTAGTCCGGTACGGTTGCGGGGTTACTGTTCGGGTGGATGCGAAAAGGTATCGGTCACTTACTTGGGATGTTCCTTTATGACAAGTAGCCCAGATTAGTTAAAAAAGAAAAAGGAGAAAGATAAATGTTTGCCAAATGGTTGAAACGTTGAAAGACATATTGGTGGATGACCAAAGTCGAAAAACCCACGAAAAGCTATCAATGATTCATACGGACAATTTCTCCAGGAATTTCTACAGTTTCTTACGAGGAATAATTCGGATATTTAACTAACTTTTCCTCCGAAATTTCTCAAAATGTTATTTAAGAAGATCTTGTAGAATCGATTATTCTTAAGTTGTTAACATAACAGATTATGTTATAAACTATTCTATCATAAGCGGCAAAATAACAAATATCATAACAAAAAAAATGTTCTTGGAAAACCATTTTAATAACTTGTTTTGCTAGTTTCAATAACAACTTCATAACAGTGCATTTGGAAAATATTTCAATAACAAATTTTAATATTAATTTGTTATTGATAATAATCGGGAAGCGAAATTTGTTATTATATAAAAATCGATTCTATACCATTACCCGGAATGCCATCTACCGGAAAACCATTTACCGGAATGTACTATTTACCGGAAAACCGTTTACCGGAATGCACTAGACTTCGCCCCCCTAAAATTCTGCCATAATCTTCGGCACTTCATACATAAAAATGGAATTTGTATGGAGGGGGCGAAGACTAGAGCAGTGGCGAAGTCTAGTGCTTTTACCCTATTTACTCTATTTCCGGAACATGTCTTTTCGGGAAATAGTTTAGACCCAATGTAATGTTGATAATAACCTTTGAACTGTTTGACCATAACAGTAAACCTAGTAAGAACAGCCTATGTTAAAAGAAGGGCAAATATCTACTGGAAATAATAGCAATCACATTCAGCATATTGTTTATAAACTCGTTGATGAATTACATGTATGTAGACTACGTGACAGCTCCGTCGGTTAACCAATTAACTGCTGATTCGGCAAAACTAGTGTTCATCTAAATGACCGGGTCATAATTTGAGTCAAAAGATGGCCGGTGCAAAAGGTATGGGTTCAAATGTCTTGATACCACTGTGCAATCTGGAAACAAGTTTCGGAAAAAAAAAATCCGATAAATGGTACATTCCGGTTAATGGTTCATTCCGGTAAATGGTCTTTCCGGTAAATGGTTTTCCGGTAAATGACATTCTGGGTAATGTCGTAGAACCATCAGAATCGTAACTAAGTAAATTATAATACTTATTATATAAAATTATTCACTTTGTTTCACAAATTCACAAATAACATGAGTAACAATTCTGTAAATGATTGAAAAATACTACTTCCAGAAATTTCTCCGAGAGTTCTTCTACGAAATCATTCACAGATTTTCAAAGACTTCTCTAGAAATTCCTTCAGAGTTGAAGTATTGAAGGGATTCTTTCAAGGATTTCTTCAGAATTCCCCGTGATTATTTGCCCCGAATTTCATCTTGAGATTTCACTGCAAATTTCTTTGAGAATTTCACCAGGAGTTTTTTCCGAAGAATTCTCCTGGAGTTTTTCAAGCGATTTTGCCATGAATTCTAATAATTGCTCAGGAGTTCTTTTGAAGACTTCTCCAGGGTATCCAAATTCCAAATGTTTTCCCAAATATTTTTTAAGGAATTTTCAGAGGATTCGTTCGGAAATTTCCTTCCTAACTGAATACAAAAGTGGAACAAAACAAAAGGACAGATTATTGTTATCGAATTGTCGCTTTGATTTTAATATTTGTTGCTGTTGTGCTATTGTTGATAAGTTAATCAGTAGTACAACCATAACAAAACTTGCACTTCAACAAAACATGTTATTGAAATGTTATTGAGTGAATGTATATCAATAGCTTGATTATAGCTAAATGAGATTGTCCAACAAAATTTGTTATGGAAATGCTATGCCTTGATAATTAAAAAATAACAAAATAAGATATAAAAACAGGTAATGTGATTTCGTAGTTATTCATTTGATATTTTCCTCTGTTCGGGGGAGAACATTTAATGTCTTATGAAATTCCTCCATGGATATCCGAAAAAATCTGCCAGGAAAGCCCTCGGAGTTTTCTCTGAAGATTCATTAAGCAATTCTTCCAGGAGTTGCTTTAGAAAATTCGTAGTTTCTAGAGACAAAGGCCATGTTTTGTAAAGTATCTTTTTCCGAAAAAAAAATCAAGGTTTCTTTTAGAATTTCCGAAGATTTATAGAAGTTACCCTAGAAATTAATTTGAATAATTTTTCTAATAAAACTTTCCTTGGATTCTTTCCGAAATTGTTCCATGGATTCGTTTAGAAAAAATTTCAGGAAGTCTTCTCGGGATTCCTTTGGGAAGTTACTTTAGAACAACTACCATGGATTTCTTCAAGAATTTCTCTAGAATTTCTGTCAGAATAACCTGTAAATAGAAAATCCTACATACATTTCTGTAAGAACTCCTCTAGAAAAAATTCCATGGGTTTTCTCAAAAATTTGAAAATTCTTCCAGGAAATCATTCACGGATTTCTTCAGAACTGCTTTTAGATTCTCTCAATCAAATCAAAAGTTCAGAGCTCCCCCAGAAATTTCGACACGGATTTCTTTAGAAAATCTTCCTTTGAATTTCTCCCGAAGTCGGAGATTTCTTCAGAAACTTTGCATGAGATTCATTCTTAATTATTCAGTATTCCATCAAGAAACCTCCTATGGATTGCTTTCAAAATTGTCCCAAGGACTAATATTGAACGCTACCTTCAAACATTCAATTTTCAGAACGTTCTCTGGAAGAAGTCTTCACTTATTTCTACAGAAAGTACTTCAGAAATTTTTCAAAGATTTTTTTCTAAAAAAATCAAGATATTCCTTGAAAAAATCGTACAGAAATTTCTTCAGGAAACCCACTAGAGATTGTCCATTGAAATTTCCCGCCAAAGTGTGTCCAGGAACTTCTACAGGGCTAAATCTGGCACTTTTTTCTTACAAAAAAGTTCAACAAGCTGTAACTTTTCAAATTTACAAATTTGGGCTTGATTGGTTAATCTTTCGTGAAGCTAGAACTATGATTACCATTCCCAGCAGCTTTGTGAATATGGAAGGGTGAAAGAGCCAATTATATGTGATTTTTTTTTCGATTTTTTTTTTTTGCTGCTTCATTAATGTAAGCAAAGTGCCATTTTTCAAAATTTGTACTTTCCCAAATTGTAACATAAATCACTCATTTTTCTCTATTAATGAGATTTTAGCCAGAATCTCGGGACTCACGGCTCAATTTCCCCTCCGACCGAAGAATCCACATTTATTGAGTTTGTCGGGAGTGGGATTCGATCCCAGGTCCTCAGTGTGATATTCAAGTGTTCCAATCATCACACCAGATTCGCTCCATTCCACATAACTTCATTCACCACTATGATTTTTTTAATCTTTGTGGGTGAAATTTCTCAGAAGAATGTTTTAGAAGGCTATTTTTTCCAACAATTTCAGGGATTCCTTTAGAAAGTTCATATTTTCCTTTATGAATTTAAGGCCCTCTAGAGTTTACCCCAGAAATTAACAAAAGTGCTCTTTAACAAAACATCCCTAGATACCTTTTAAAATTGCTCATTGGATTTTTAAGAACATCTGAATGGAATACTTCAGAAATTTATCTTGATTTTTTTATGAGAATTTTCTCAAAAACCATTAGAAATTAATACAAAAATTCCTCAAGAAAAGAGTTTCCTCATAAATTCCTTCAGAAAACGTACGTTTTCTTTCAGGAAATCATCCACGGATTCCTTTAGATTTTTTCCAATGTTTCCTTTGAAAATTCTTCCATGTATTCCTTAAGAAAATTCCTGGAGATTCCATCAAAAATATCTTGTGGATAACCTTAACAAATGTGTACAAGAATTCCTTTCAAAAATCAATCTTATAAAATACTTTCAAGGTTTCTTTAAGAAAATACTCCCGGCACTCGGTCTTTAAATCTACCTCAAGTTTCTTTCAAAAACTCCACTAGCGGTTTCTTCAGAAACACTTTCAGGGATTCTTTGAGAAAGTTTTCATGGACTGCCAGCCGATTCGCTCAAGAGTTTCTCCCGAAATTCTACCAAGAATTCTTCTACTGCCACAAATTTCCCATAACGAGGAGAACGTTCCTCTGGAGCCGACCAACTGAAGAATTCTTCTAGGCAGATTCCAAGTGTTCCTTCTGATACTCTGCTTAGCGATTACTTCATATTTTTTTTTATGAAAAGATAATTATAGGAAATAATTCGAATTTACAGTGACTCTTTTAGAAATTAAAAAAAAAAATAATCAAAATTTGTTCTGAAAATCTTCCAGACATTCCTGCAGAAATTTGTATAGCTATTTCTTTACTTTCTTTGGGTATTCATCCAGAAATTCTGCCAGGATTTTTTCCCGAAATTCCTGCAGTTGTTCACACATAGATTCTTTCAGGATATCCTCTATGTATTTCTCAAGAAGATTAATCCAAGATTTTCCCACAGCTTCTTTAAAGAATTTAGAAATATTTCCTAGAAATCGATACAAAAATTCCATTAGAAATTTCTCAAGAGTTTTTTTTAAGGATACAGAAGTTTGGCAGGGCGTTTTTCCAGGTATTCCCACAGAAAGTCCTTCAGAATTTCAATTACCAATTTTCCAATAAACGTTTCTAAGAATTCCACCAAGAGTTTCCCGAAGAGTTTCTACAGGTATTACTGCAGGAAGTGCTGCAAAGATTCCTCCTGGGTTTCCTACAATAATGTCTCTGGGATTTCATCAGATATTGCTCGATAGATTCATCATAGACTTCTCCCTGAGAGTTCTACATGGATTCTATAGATTTTCTAGTTGAGCGGAGATTTCTACAGAAATTCCTTCAGAGATCCCTTCAAACCTATATCGAGACAATTCTTCGGAGTTTCAGACTTTTTTCAGCAAAGGATTTCTGAAAAAACTCTGCCATAGAGAATTGAAATTCCTACAGAGATTTCTTCGGAAATTATTCCAAGAGTTCCTCCATAATTGGTTGGGGAATTCTTTAAGGAATTCTCGTAGAAATTAGTGCAAGGATTTTTTTTAAATTTTCTCCTGCAGCTCCGTCAGATATAGTTTCTTCCTGTCTAATTATTGAAATCATTCGAAAAAAAAAAATAAAATAAAAGTGAACTTTAAGGAAAAAAAATAATTGAGGGGCTTTTTCCGTAAGACCTTATTCCTAATATACCGCAATACTGAAGTCATTTCCATAGCATTATTCCAATACAGGAGTACTTAATTTTGGACACGTTAAGTAATTAGCTCTGATTTTACCTAGACAGTATTGCCGACGAGTACTTAGCCTGTTATGAATTATTTCTAAAATCCCCTGAAGCCGCCGAATTACTTCAGTCGAGTCAAGTACAAGACACTAAAGACGACCTTACAGTTGAGGTTGAAATACGTATCTGTCAAAGGATACAAATTCTTAGTGGAATTCAATGGAACAGTACTTAACACGAATTTCTTTTTACTTATTAAGGCGACCATTTGGAATGTGAGAACTTCAGAGCAATCACGATTATGAATCCCGCTTAAAAAGTGCTATCTGATATCATCTTCCGTAGTCTGTTACCTCAAACGAATGAGTTCATGGGAAGTTATCTAGTTGGCTTCATCGACGACCAGTCGACAATGGACCAGATCTTCACCGTGCGGAAAATCCTCCAGCTTAAAGTCTTACGCTTACATGCTCTGGAGTTCAGGTCTTTCAAGCTCGACGGAATATACCTCAATGTCCATTCAATTTACGTTTGTATTTAATATTCTCTGATGTCCATGATGCTCCACAACTTAACGAGCAGGCTTTATTACAGTTTTCTGATATTATGAAGTTTGCTAAATGTCCTGAAGTGCGGGACCTTCAAGTTCTACATAATCTGCCACAATCGCTACTGAATCTACCACAATCTCCGAAAACCGCAAGCATATATGGTTTACGGTCAATATTATCCACGGTACTCCGTTATGCTAGCGTTATGCAGCAGCGGAGCCTGCAAATGAGAAAGTGCCGAAGTTTACCCAAACGGAGGCCTTCTCCTTCGCAGGAAGTCCGAATAAGGCGGAAGCGATCCAAGGGGTGGACCCCCCTTGGACGAAGGTAGAGCGGAAGAGGAAGAAGAAGGCGAATCCGCAGGTAGAAGCGCAGGACGCCAAGCCAAGGCGTAGGAGGGCAGGTGCCAAGCGCGAGAAAGGCGACGCTATCGTCATCAAGACGGAACAGTCCAAGTACTTGGACGTCTTGAAAATGATGCGAAGCGACGCCAAGCTTGAGGGTCTTGGAGCCGACGTACGCAGTATTAGACGTACTCGTACGGGCGAGATGATCCTGGAGCTGAAGCGCCAGAAGGAGCACAAGGGCGCCGCCTATAAGAGGCTGGCAGAAGAGGTCCTTGGTGAGGGTGTGCAGGTGAGGGCTCTGACACATGAGGCGACTCTGAAGGTCAAGGACATCGATGAGATCACCGAAGTGGAAGAGCTCGTCACGGCACTGCGGCAACAGTGCGATGTGCAGGTGGCCGCCGCAGCCGTTAAGCTACGGAAAGGGCCGGCAGGGACACAGATAGCTTTGGTTCAGCTACCTGTGGCGGACGTCAAAAAGTCCGTTAAAGTAGGGAGCATAAAGGTGGGTTGGTGTGTATATCACCTGACATTCCACGAGCCACCAGAGGTTTGCTTCAGGTGTCTGGAACCAGGACACAAGTCGTGGGACTGCAAAGGCCCCGACAGGCGCAAACTGTGCAGGCAATGCGGCGCTGAAGGTCATAAGGCCCAAAGTTGCACGAGTCCGCCCGTCTGCATGATCTGTACCGGGAAATCCTCGAACAACAGACATCCGATGGGTGGTCCAAGGTGCCCGGCCTTCAAGAAAGCCGCAGTGAACAACATATCACAGTGCAGGTAACGCAGCTGAACCTGAACCACTGTGATGCGGCTCAGCAACTGCTTTGTCAGGCAGTTTCTGAGTGGGAGCCGGATATCGCCATCATATCGGACCCCTACCGAGTACCCGCCGGCAACGGCAACTGGGTCGCGGATGGGACCAGAAAAATGGCGGCGATATGGACGACGGGTAAATACCCCGTTCAGGAGTTGGTGTCTACTACCTATGAGGGCTTCGTGGTCGCCAAAGTAAACGGGGTCTTCTTCTGTAGCTGTTATGCGCCTCCACGGTGGCCGATCGAGCGGTTCACGCAAATGCTGGACCGCTTAACGACCGTGCTAACAGGGCGAAGGCCGGTGGTAATAGCGGGCGACTTTAATGCCTGGGCCGTGGAATGGGGAAGCCGTTTCACGAACCAGCGGGGTCAGATCCTGCTAGAAACACTGGCCATCTTAGATGTCGACTTGGCTAATGTCGGTACCAAGAGTACCTTTAGTCGAAACGGAGCGGAGTCAATTATTGACGTGACCTTTTGTAGTCCTGGCCTAACAAGTAGTTCGAACTGGAGAGTAGATGATGGCTACACTCACAGCGACCACCTGGCGGTTCGCTACAGTATCGACTACAATAACAGCAGACAGCGGATAGAAGAAGAGGCGGCTAGGCCAAGGCCAAGCCCTCGCAGGTGGAAGACATCATACTTCGACGAAGGGGTATTTAGGGAGGTGCTCCGCCGTGAGCGAAACTTAATCGGTTTAGACGGCGACGAGCTGGTAGCGGTGCTCTCACGTGCGTGTGATGCGACCATGCCTAGGCGAGTCCACCCTAGAAATGGGAGGCCACCGGCTTACTGGTGGACCGACGCGATTGCGGACCTGCGCCGCGCCTGCCTACGGGCTAGGCGGCGGATGCAGCGAGCATGATCAGAGGAAGAGCGAAACGAACGGCGGGTGGTGTTCGCCGCTGCAAAAGCCGCGCTTAAGACCGAGATAAGAGCAAGCAAAAAGGCCTGCTTTGAGGGTCTCTGTCAGAGTGCCAATACGAACCCGTGGGGTGACGCCTACAGGATCGTTATGGCCAAGACGAGAGGTGTGATGGCTCCTACAGAGCAATCTCCAGAGATGTTGGAGGGGATCATTGGAGGACTTTTTCCGCGTCATGATCCTAGTCCTTGGCCTCCTTTCGTAGGACAGCCGGGGACTGGGGCTGGCGATGAGGGGAGGGTCACCGATGTGGAACTTGCGGGGATAGCTAAGTCCCTTAGCGTAGGTAAGGCCCCAGGTCCGGACGGAGTTCCGAACCTGGCCTTAAAAGTAGCTATTGCAGAGGCTCCCGAGATGTTCAGGTCTGCTATGCAGAAATGCCTGGACGAGGGAGTTTTCCCAGAAGCTTGGAAGAGGCAGAGCCTGGTACTATTGCCAAAGGCGGGGAAACCACCCGGAGACCCGTCGGCATATAGACCAATATGCTTGATTGACACGGCGGGGAAGGTGCTCGAAAAGATCATCCTCAATAGAATGTTGCGGTTCACCGAGGGCGAAAATGGTCTTTCGAGTAACCAGTACGGCTTCCGGAAGGGGAGGTCCACCGTAGACGCTATCTTGTCGGTTACAAAAACCGCCGAGAAAGCACTCGAGCCTAAGAGGAGGGGAATTCGCTTTTGCGCGGTAGTGACTCTGGATGTAAGGAATGCGTTTAATAGCGCCAGCTGGTCTGCTATTGCCGATGCGCTCTTGCGTCTGGGGATACCGGAGTACCTGTACAAGATTCTCGGAAGTTACTTTCAGAATCGTGTACTAGTCTACGACACGGAGGTGGGTCGGAAGTGCTTTCACATAACCTCAGGAGTCCCGCAAGGTTCCATCCTGGGTCCGGTGTTATGGAATGTCATGTACGACGAGGTGTTGAGGTTAGAGTATCCAGTGGGAGTGGTGATTGTCGGATTTGCCGACGACATTACGCTCGAAGTCTACGGTGAAACGATCGAGGAGGTAAAGTTGACTACCAACCACTCGATCAAAGTTGTGGAGGCGTGGATGCGGTCCAGGAAACTGGAGCTGGCTCACCACAAGACAGAGGTGACGGTTGTTAACAACCTAAAGTCGGAGCAGCAGACGGAGATCAGTGTAGGAGACTGTACTATCCTGTCAAAGCGCTCCGTCAAACACTTGGGCGTGATGATCGACGATAAGCTTACCTTCGGTAGCCACGTCGATTATGCCTGTAAAAGAGCCTCCACAGCTATTGCGGCACTGTCCCGGATGATGTCCAATAGCTCTGCGGTGTACGCCAGTAAGCGCAAGCTTCTGGCTAGTGTTGCTACATCCATACTTAGGTATGGCGGCCCGGCGTGGGGCACCGCGCTAAGTACTAAATGCTACCGACGGAAGCTGGAAAGTACTTACAGGCTTATGTGCCTGAGGGTTGCGAGCGCGTACCGTACCGTGTCACACGACGCTCTCTGCGTCATTACTGGTATGGTGCCTATCAGCATTCTTATCAGTGAGGACATGGAGTGCTTCGAAATGCGCGGCACAAGAGGCATACGCAGGACTGTCAGGATGGCCTCTATGGTCAAATGGCAGCGCGCGTGGGACAGTTCCACCAAAGGAAGGTGGACCTTTAGGTTGATACCGAGGGTAGATAGTTGGATTAATAGGCGCCATGGGGAAGTCACATTCCACCTGACACAGGTCCTTACAGGTCATGGTTGCTTCCGACAGTATCTACACCGTTTCGGGCATGCGGATTCTCCCGAATGCCCAGTGTGCAATGGTTTAGAGGAAACGGCGGAACACGTTTTGTTCGTGTGCCCGCGTTTTCGCACAATGCGTGACCGCGTGCTTGCCACATGCGGGGAGGACACAACTCCGGACAACTTGGTCCAGAGGATGTGTAGGGATGAGTTTGGCTGGAACGCCGTTTCAACGGCTATTACCCACATCGTCTGGGAGCTACAGAGGAGGTGGCGCGTGGACTCGGAGAATGGCTAGTCCAGATGCAGTACAAGAGGTGGTCCAGGGGTTCGGAGTCGGCTTCGTAGGTCATACCGGTGCCCTGCGGTCGAGATCGACCCTTACAACGATTAAGTGGCCGCGGAGAGGAAGTCCCGGTAGCGGTGCTGTCGTGGCGTCGGTCTACTGGGTTGGATCCGAGCCCGCGGTTGGAAAGGGGTCCCCGGCAAGGGTCGGGGTAGGTGAGATCCTGCTGTCTGCAACCTACGGGTGCATCTGATAGGGCTTGAAGGGTAGTGATACCCTTCCTTACGGGCAGGTCAGATCGGGTTGCACGTGGGCATCAGTTCTTGATGTCCGCTCAGCAGTAGGGCGCGGGCGGGGTTGACCCTGCCCGCCTTCCGAGGACAAGGGAGTGGCGAGGACCACTCTGGAAACTGGCTAAGTGCCAGCATGCTACCGTGATGGACTCTCCAAAGCGAGTCATCGATGTTCGTTGTTGCAGGCTACGCAGCTAACCTTGTGAGTGCGATGTGCACTAGCCCCTCTCTGAAGCAATACCTTCTTGGTGGTTCCGGAGAGACGTAGGGTTTGGCGACCATAGGAATGGTTTAGTGGGTACGAGGAGAGAGTAGTCCTGGATTTTACTTTTGTTGTAGAAGACGGCCTGTCAGACCTACACTACCCTAACCTTCTGTTAGGGTGTCTGTTGAGCAGATTATCCCCCTATGGTTTAGAAAAAAAAAAAAAAAAAGACATTGTTAGGTTTGCAAAATGTCTTGTTGGAGCTCATGACTTTTAGGGTCTACCTAATCCACCACAATTACCATTGCTACGCTTGCTGCTACGCTTTGTGCTCAGAAATGCAAAAAGAAGTATTTTTTTTCGGTTGTCAGACATTATAAAGTTTGCGGTATGTACTGGTCAGAACCTTCAGTGTCAATGTCTACACTTGATTCACTTACATCGATGTATAAGAAGATAAACCACTAGCGTAGATGAAATGGTGATTGAGGTAGATTGCTCAGAACAGCTCAGCTTAGATCTTGTGTAGAATTAGCTAGTAAATTTAAATACACATTAAAAAACTCCAGAACATTTTGGATACCTAACCATGTCTGCCAATCATAAAATGATTACAATGCACCAGCGTAGATTAGATGTCGATTCTGGTCGATATTTTGTAAACCTCGTAATTTCTGACAACCGTAAAAGGACTTCTTGTTAGACTGCGGGGATCCATGGATATCGGTGAACAATAACTGTAAATGGTGATTTAGGCGATTCTGCAGAATTTGAAAAGTACCATGGATAATAATGACCGGAAACCTCAAGCGCAGAACAGCAATGCGGTGAATGCTGTAGAGCTTGGAAGCTCTAAACTTCTGGACATTTTCCTTTCCCCACAATGTCTGACAACCGAGGATGAGAACCATGGATAAAAATAAGAATGAGCAGCAAGCGTAGATTCAATGGAGATTGAGGTCGATTCTGTACGTAGATCTTGAAAGTCTACCTCGAGGATATTTCACAAACCTTACAAAGTCTAACAACCGTAAAAACAATACTTCTTCTTGCATTGTACTAAGAACACCCTGAATAACAACAAAGGAAACAGCAAGCGTAGTTTGGATTGCGATTGTGGTGCGTTCTGTAAACCTTGAAGGTCCTGAAGTCCCGAACATTTTGCATACCTTACAATGTCGTGTAACCTCAAAAAGATTTTCTCGTAGCATTGCGGAGTACCTTGGATAACAATAATCGTAAGCCGCAAGCGTAGACTGCATGGTGATTGTGATAGACTTTTTAGAACTTGAACGTCCTGAACTTCAGGGCATTTAGCAAAATTTACAATATCCTACACACAAAAAGGTCTTCTTGTTGGATTGTGGAGCATCATGGATATTAGAGGACCATAACTGCAAACGAAGATTGAATGGCGTTTAAAGTAGATTTTGTAGAATTTGAAATACCTCAACTCCAGAAAATTTTGATAACCTTACAACTTTGGGCAAAAAAAAAATGTCTCGTAGCACTGCGGAGCACCACGGGTATCAATGATCGTAAATTGCAAGCAAAGATTAAACGATGATTGTGATAGATTTTGTAGAGCTTGAAAGTCCTGAGCTTCAGGACATTTAGCGAACCTTACAATGTCCGAAAACTGCAAAAAGGACATCTCGTTCAATTACATAATAATTTAAATACATAATAATGGTCAAAGCCGCAAAATTATTTTAAATTGCGGCTGCGGTAGATCATGTTGACCATGTTATTCTAGTTCCAGGATAGTTTGGATATCCTAGCACATCCGAACAAAGCGAAAACAGCTATCCATTTATGTATTGCGGCTCTAAGAGTATTCTGATGTAACTGTCACATAAATTTATTGTATTGAATACATTCAGGCGTTAACAGAGCATATGACTTAAATTCCAAAACGTTTTGGAGGCCTTAATGTGATCTAGGTTTATTGGACGTGTTCACCGAAGCAAATTGGCCATCAAGGATCTCCGAAACCAATTTTACGATAGCAAAAGTCATGAATGTAAATAATTACACGGGACATTTCCCAAAAAATACAAAAAAGTCAACCTATTTCGACAGGTCAATAAAAGGGGGTCGGTACAAAGGGCAGTACATTACTACATCTTATGTTACAAACTATTATTTCTGATGAATACAAAATTTCAACTTCACAGCTAGAAAAGCCCCTGAGATCTCGATTTTTGACTTTCCTGCCGTGTTAAGGGTAAAGCTGAGCTTGAGTCTTGTTGCTGCATGTATACTAGAAAGGCCACAACTCCTCCAAGGGACTACACACCTCGGATGACGAAGCCCTTTCCTCCACTTCCTCGCCGATGATGTCCCCAACGTGTTTATTCTCTACTTAGCTTTTATGCACGGTTACGAGCTAACTGTTTGTGTCTCATCGCTGCGCTGGCTGTGTACTGTGGACGGATTGGATAGCTGACTCTGTTTCTGATGCTGCGCCTTCCAATGCTATGCCCTACAACACGCTACTCTCTTCTTCTCGTCTTCCGTTGAACCTTCCGTCATCGTCGCCGTCGTCGTCCGAGACTCGACTCGATAGTCACTAGCTGGCATTAGCGTAGCAGGCTATGAGGCTACGATTGATTGTTTTTCTGCTGCGGCTGCCGCCGCCGTACCGATTCATGGCTTACTATGACGAGCGAGCGAACGAGCAGAGCGACTCTGATGCGTTTGTGTTGGCAGCCGTTCGTCAGTACATCAGGCAAATACGGCTCGCTCGTGGCCCGTGGGCTCGTGAGTGTTGGTAACCGTGAGAATGATCGGAACGAGAGTCACAGACCAACCAGGCCGCCCGACCGGGTTCCATGAAGACCGTCAGGAAAAGAGCGTGCGAGTGGAGAGTGCAGACTGCAGAGATGAATATGGATAAATATAATCAAAATATAAGAAAATCAGTATAAAGGAGCCACTTTGGACGAAGTCGTCGTCGTCGGAATCTCTTCGCCTTTCTGGGTCTGTCGCGATTTTCGCGAATGACTTTTCATGGAAATTTCGTACCATCCCTGGATTTGGTAGCGTTGGGTGGGAGAGAAGCCCTGTTTTACACTGTTTATATTTTTTCCTCCACGTCTCCGGTCTTCACGCCCGTCACCTCTTCTTGATTCTTTCTCTTCGCCACCGCTCGCTTGGCCGTGTTTTGCTGTATTTGAGTTCGTACAGTGAGTTTTTCTTTCCGTCGTGTACTCAATTCTTGTTTTCCGCACATTTACCCAGCCTCCCAAGCCCTCCCAAGCTCCCCGTGGATTCCACTGTGTACACATTCAGGCGCACTCCGTCGACACTTTTGGAGTTTTGGATCATCCGCAATATTTTGTTGGTCTCGTTCTCACTTGGCCGCTTCCCCCAAGTAGACCCCCTCCCTCGCCACCTCATGTCTTCCTCCAACAAGCTCAACTTGTTCTGTTTTCTCGCGTTAAATCTCTTTTTATTGTCTTCTTATGATTTTAGATTATTCGAAGAGCGCTCGGGTCCCGGAGTCAGGCAATCCTCTGAAGAATCAATATCGGTGTGAACGCGAGTTTTTCCTCCTTCTGGATTTCGACCGCGCGCTTCGTTCGCTCCTCGCTCGTCGCTCGGTGGTTTCGCGCTCCGATTTCCCATTCCTCCTCTGCTTCCTCCACCCATCATCCTGAAACGAAGATGCTGTTCAACACTGACTCCGGTGGTATCTTCTCGTCTTTTATTATTTATCGCTTCTATGCTGGAAGACCAAAGCGAGGACGGTGATGCTGTTGGTTGTTGGGATCCGAACGAAGGCTGTTTGACTGCGAGGGACGCGACGGGGCGGCGGCGATGTGATGGGTCCACTCTACTTGAAATTGGGCATGGCTCGCTTGCTCGGTCCTCGCTTCTTCGCTGAGTGCAGAAAGCGGATCAATCTACGGCGGCGTGGCAGTGCGGTGGATGGGTAATTAAATTACGTCAATTTAAGGGGAAAATCTGCGGGATGGATTGATGGTTGACTTTTGAACCGTTCCTTTTTGAATGGACGGATGTTGAGAGGGATTCGTGTGAAGGAGCTTGATGATTGTTTCGCATAAATGGACACCCACTTGATAAATTAAACAATGAATTAATTAAATGATACAGCACAAAGATATTACCAAGCTGGTCTAACAGATGCATTACAATTGATAAAATTTAGCGAAAAAAGGATAGTCTAGAGGTCCATATTTTATGTTTCATTTAGTAGGCTATGCATGTGCACTTAGATTTTGAGTACTTTTTAGTGCTTCCTTTGTCTTACTAGTTATAGCGTAGCTATACTTCACCGCTGAGTATGTAGTACATATTACACCATATCAGGTAATCTTGCGTGATGTTCCTCCAGTTTCTCAAAAGTTTAGTGATCCTCAGTCATCTTTTACCACGTGCAGCTAGAGTGTTAGCATCCGTCCTTGAAGTTACCAATCTCTGAATCCTTTTCCCCGCAATTCTTACTTCCAATCATTGGCGTATCTAGGATTTTTTGCTAGGGGGTGCCTGGGGGGTGCCAGTTTCAGTGGCTTCCAGGTTATTTTGCTTTTTTTTTTGTAAAAGAAATGCCGATCCACCCTCAACTTCTTAGTACAATGATATAGTGCGGCGCGGGACAATTTAGCACGAAAATTTAAACGCGCTATATTTTAATGAAGTTTTTTTTTTAATCCGAACCGTTGTACTGACTTAACACTCTCCCCGCCATGTGAGGTTTGAGAACTTGATAACATTATACGTAACCATACATGGAATTTGTATTTTCAGTTTGAACTTTACAATCATCACAACCCCTTTGTTTTGTGGATTGAATACATTGATCAGGAATACATTTGTGTTTTCGGCAAAACATTGTTTTAGTAGTTCCTCAGGGAATATTCCCGGACAATTTATTTGGAAATTGTTGTGCAATTTATTTTAATTAGGACTTCTTTTAAAAATCTCTCAGTAACTCCTTTAAATTTGGCAAACTTCTTCGACAATTTCTTTAAGAAATTATTTGGTTATGTGTCTGGAATTTGATACTAAACACTTTTTACGCATCTTTTGAAAATTTCATCGAAAATTACTTTGGAAATTTCATCGGAAATTCTACTAGGAGTGTTGCTGCCAGCACTGCCATACGGTGTCATCGCAACGCAAAAATCATGATAGTCGATCATGACAATGATCGATGCTAAATGTTTAGGAGATAGAACTGTCAAAGCAAAAGTGTAGTGAAGACAGGGCACATGAAGTGTAATTTGAAGAGTTATTCTTGAATTATTGAAATTATTACTCTAAAATATTAATCTACTTACAGCTAAAAGTTAAAATGCTTAAGAATAGATTCATGCTATATTAACCTAGTTTATCACAGATGAAACTACAGTAAGTTACTAGAAGTTTTATGATTTGTTATTCTAACCTTAAATTCTATAATCGCAGATGAATGCACAAAGATGTTACGGCTGAAATTGTTAATTATTATCCTAAAATAAGCGTAAGACCGAATAATGTGAGTGTATTGTAAAACTATAAGATATCATTGAACTAAACATGCAAATATATTTCAGCTTTTAGCTGTTTCGCACCTGCATATCAGAGTTTGCGATCTGCTTCGAAGAATTCGGCTGTGAGCCTCATGTAACCCCCTCCGGACCCCCTTTTCACCGTAACATACTAAAAGATTATTCGAAGCGATAGAATCGCCAAATGAAACCCGGTCGGAAAGCTGCGAAAACCTCTCGCGCACCGATACGAGGTACAATACGTCGTGGATACGACAGCCTTCCTCATCAGAGAATATGTCAACATGCAGCAGCTTTGCCCGCATTGCCCTTCGATTAAGTCAGATCGATGAAGAGCGCGCAATCCAGCAGCGCGAATGGGCATTGCAGAAAAGGGCATTCGAACTAGAGAAGCTGGAACTGCAAATGAAATATAGCCTGCTGCAACAACGGTTGTCAAAACGCAGAAATCCGTCCAGTCATGACAAGTCCGCAGCTAAGAGACAGCAAATTGCTGTAAGCTGTGAAACCGAGCATTCTTCCGAAGGTAAACCTTCTCCCGACGGGTCAGCTGATATTAACTCATTTGAAGAGCACAATTTGTTGGTCAATTCAACCGATCGCTCGCGACCCTCTCGACTGTATGGCACTCAGCAGCAGATTAACGGCGCGTTTGCCTATACTATGCCTATACCAAACCCAGAAGATGTTATTGTGGGCAAACCTATTGGATTGAATGAAGATTGCCCTATGCTCTCCGATCCTGCAACAATTAAGGAGAAAAATGAGATATTCTCCTCTCAGCCGAGTCCGAACCAACTTCTGGCGACAAAATTAAGGTCAGTCCGAGTGAGATCAATTTCACTTGTGTCTTCTCATGTTGAATGCTCACTGTCACGTCATGAGCACACGCTTGCTCAGCATTTGCCTCACATCAGTTCAATAAGCCCTCCATCGTCTGTACCGCTGGATATGCCTGACCCTGCCCCTCCTCCTGCGCAGCCACACTTGTTTGTGATGAAGCTTCGGTCATCGGATTGTTTACTTCTGAATTTACAAATAATGGGGAGTGCATTCGTCAACAATACTATAGCGCGTGTGTACTCCACCATCGACAACATCGGAGAGCAACGACAATGTTTTGGAGAAGCCAAGCAACTTTCCATACTGGACGTTGGGAACTGCGAAACGATCATTATCGACAGGAACAGCGGCCAGAAACTAGTCAACGGTAACCTAGTAATTGTGAGTAAACCGTTCTGCTTATCAAGCACTTGTCTGGTTCGGGAGCAGACAGATCGATTTCCGAAATTTGCTAGGACAACGTGGATGAACAACAAAAGGTATTCCTGGAAAGTGAGTTGGGAAGTGTTGGACACTACAACGCTGTGCGCAGCTGAAGTTGTCAATGAAGGTTCAGCCGCGTCGTCGAATATGAGGAAAAAGGAATCAATGAATGCCTGTACAAATGCCTTCAGTATGTACATGTACTCTAGCAGAGTCTTCCCGGAAACGAGTAACAAGTGCGAACTCCACTTCTATGCTGGTGTGTGGTACATTGAATCAAGTATGAAAGTTACTTCTCGCACGAAGCAACAAGGGTACACTAAGGTCTTTTTTTACACGGTTTTTTTTTACACGGTTTTTTTTTACACGGCTTTTTTTACACGGTTTCGCGAATTAACACGGTTTTTTTTTACACGGATTCGCGAATTAACACGGTTTTTTCAACTTTCTCGCGCTAAGTGTCTAGAAAGGAACTTCTACTATAAGGAAGAAATGTGATTTATGGGAAAGGGTTACAAGGGAGTTGAAAAGTGGTATGAGGTGAAGGCGGATGATGATGTAAGAGGTCTGCAGGAAAGGGATGTGTGGGGGGTCTTTTTCTTGAAGGAGGGGGGGGGGTTAATATATGGGGGGTTAGGAGGGGTTAAATGGGGGGTTTCCTAAAGGTGATTTTTGTAGTATGGTTCAGCGTCCTACAGGTCCATGGAGCATAGTTCTGAAGAGAAGTAATTTTATTCAAGGATATTTTAGGGCATCCAAGAACTTCCGCGAATAAAGGCCTTAAGATCTATAAGCGTAATGGATGGGTTGTAGTCACATTACTGATACGGTGCAACATCCTAAAGGTCCTCAGAGCAAAGTTCTGTAGAGACGTAGTTTTCAAAGATATTCTAGGACCTCCTAGAACTTCCGAGAGTTCA